>NC_050581.1:199953473-200190973 GCF_011100635.1 Trichosurus vulpecula | reverse complement strand
ATTGTACTGTGAGTTCCTTGAAGGTAAGAACTGTCTTGCGCCTTTCTTAATATGGATCCCCAGTGCCTAGCACCTAGTAAGTGCCTAATGAATGTTTATTGACTGACTCTGTGGGACTCTGGGCAAATGGCTTCATCTCTCAGTAACCCAGATGAGTCCCTGAGGCTGAAAGTAATAGGAGTTGCTGATCTACAGCCATGGAGAGAATCTGCACACTGGGAGTTCCCCCACAGTAATGAAATTGAAATCCTGCCCCCACTATGACAGTGTAAGGAAAACAAAACAAGAAACCTGTGACTGGTATCCCAACACGGCCAGGCTAACCCAATTTTCTGTTTGCTCCACGCTTCAGAGCTCACCATATTATAAACTCGGCATTCATACTAATTCAAGGGAAAAAGGGGGTGGAAGGAAGGGCCCAGCAAGTTGAAAAATGGGTCAACTCTTGATAAGTTGGAAAGACAGTAATCATTTTGACAGTGTTCATTGTGTCTTGATAATCATTCACTCAACTTTTTCAAAAGGATCAAGTACAGATTGGGGGCTGGGATCAAACGAAAAAGAAAACATCTGAATGTTGAGCTTGGGACAAGGAAACAAATCATGCTGTTGGAGAGAAAATGGACTATTTTGGTAACTGCCTAACTCGACAGAATCAAATGTGCAAACATCTACATTCCCACTGTGGAATATTCACTCTGCACACAGACGGCAAAATGAATTTCTTAGAATTCAGATGACATGGAGCTGGGAGGGAGAGCTAAGACATTGGATGAAAGAATGAGGAGCCAAAAATAGTTTGACAGGTTCAAGTGATGGGCCAAGTCTACTAAGATGACATTTAATAGCAAAATTTGTAAAAACCTACACTTGGGTTTGAAAAATCATTTGCACAAGCACAGGCTGGGGTTGATGAGGTTAGACACAACTCCCGTGCAAAAGTCCTGAGATCCCTAAGGGACAGCAAGCTCCAGGTGAGTCTGCCAACAGAATGATGGCAGCCTTGGAAGCAAGCTTAATCTTCAGCTGCCTTTCTGGAGACAGAGAGTCTGGAAGCAGAGAAGGGAGAATTCCCCCACTGGGCCACATTTGCACCATCATGTTCAGTCCTGAGAACATTCTAGGATGGACATTGTTGAGATGTCACAAAGTTACAGAACATTTTAGAGTTGGAAGGGCCCTTTGAGGCCTTCTATTCCAATCTACACCTATAAAGGGATCCCCAAGGCAACAGGCCTTACAAATGGTCAGCACACCTCTCCTTGAAAGCTTCTACTGTGATGAAAAGGCAACCCATTTACTCTGGGATATGTATAATTGGTAGTAAGTCTTACCAACTACAAACTCTAATGGGCCTCTGGGCAACTTCCTCCATTGCCCTAGCTTTTCCCTTGGGGTCAATCAAGCAACATTTATTAAATGCCTACTGTATGCCAGGCACTGTGCTAAGCCCTGAGGATACAAAAAGAGCCAAAAAGACAACGCCAGTTCTCAAAGAGCTGTAAGCTAGTCTGTAAGTCTAGTGGAAGAGGCAACATGTAAACAAAATGTCCAAAGCAAACTATTGGAATCATTTGGAAGTAAATAACAGAAGGAAGACACTGGAAATAAGAAGGTTGGGAAAGGCTTCCTGCAGAAGGTAGGATCTTAGTTGGGACCTGAAGGAAGCCAGAGTGAAGGGAGAGCATTCCAGGCATGGGGAACAACCTGAGATCATGCTGGAGCCTAGAAATGGAGTGTCTTGTGCCAGGAAACTCCAGGAGGCCAGCATCACTGGATCAGGGAGTACATTTTTGGGGAGAGTAAGGTGTAAAAAGATAGGAAAGGTAGGTTGGGGCAAGTTATGAAAGGCTTCGAATGCTAAATAGAGCATTTTGCATTCGATTCTGGAGGCAATAGAAAGTTTATTGACTAGAGTTTATTGACTAGGGTGGGGAGACATAATTGGACTTGCACTTTAGAAAAATCACTGTAGTGGCTGAATGGAGAATGGGTTGAAGTGGGGGAAAACTTGAGGCATACAGACATCAGCAGCTATTGCAGTAGTCAAGGCATGAGGTGGTGGGGGCCTGCACAAGAAAGGTAGCAGTGTCTGAGGAGAAAAGGGGGTGTATTTGAGGAATTTTGCAGAGATGAAATCAACAGGCCTTGGTACCATATTGGGCTGGGGGGGGCAGTGATGAGAGATAGTCTAGGATGACTCCTCCTTTGAAAGCCTAGAACAAGCAGAAAATGTCTAACCCTTCTCATGTGATTTGTCTTCAAATACTTGAAGACAATTACATTTTTCCCATGCCAAGTCTTTGAATAGAATAATGAAATAAACATTTATTAAGTGTCTATTACATATCAGACACTGTCCTAAGAGCTTTACAAATACTACCTTGATCATTTCTTTCCAGGTCAACCATCCCTAAGGTTGCCAATGGGTCCTCACAACATGGACTCAATGCCCATAACCATCCTGCTTGGATTCCTTTGTATACTGTTCAATGTCATGATGCCTCAGGCTACATATAATACTCCAGTCGTGGTCTGTCCAGGGTTGAATTCAATATAATCATCACCCAAGAGTTTAGGTCAACAGAACCTAAACTGGAGTTACCTTTCTTTCTTGCTTGCTTGCTTCCTGGTGATTCCCACTAGCCTTGCAGTCAATTAAAAATCCCAGGGTTTTTTTTCTCTTTCTCCTGATAAACTGAATATATTATTAGGGGGATGACTAGTGACTAACTAGAAAATGAAGCAGTTGGGGCAGCTAGGTGGTAAAGTAGGTAGAGCACCGGCCCTGGAGTCAGGATGACCTGAGTTCAAATTCAGCCTCAGACACTCAACACACTTACTAGCTGTGTGACCTTGGGCAAGTCACTTAACCCCAATTGCCCTGCCTTCCCCCCTCAAAAAAAAAGAAAAAGAAGGAAGAAAAAAAGAAAATGAAGCAGTAATCAAAGGCAGCCCAAATTGGTTTAATAAGGATTCAGTGTAAGAATTAGGGATGATTGATTTGGGAAAGAGTTGATTGAGATAATATTTATAAAGTACTTAGTACAGTGCCTGGTGCATAGTAGGCACTTAATAAATGTTTGTTCTATTACTCTTTCAAATCTTGGCATGGAAAAAAAGTAACAAAGGTTTAGCCAAACCTACCTACATCTCTTTTTTTGACAGTAAGAGACTTTGAAATGAAAACAATGATGTACATCGTAAACCATAGCTTTTCAAAAACCCTTGACAAAGTCTCCCCAGCTTTTTGTGTGAACAATCAAAGAGATGGGAGTTAGATGATAGTAGGAGATAGATTCATTACTCTTTGAGTAATGGGATCCAAATATTGTTATTAATTCCTTAGTGTCAACTTGAATAAAGACTTCTCCTGGAGTGCCTCAGGGACATGTGTTAACCTTTGTGAGTGTGTATGAGTGAGTGAGTGTGTGTGTGTGTGTGTGTGTGTGTGTGTATTTGAAAACATTTTTCTCAGTGACTTGGATAAAGGCACAGATGACTTATCAAATTGACACAAAACAAGGAAGGATAATTGGCACAGAAACTAAAGAGACCTTACCAGGCTAAGATATTGTAAATCCTTGGATGCATAAATTCAACTTTATGTATACCTATCTATCTATATCTAGATCTACATCTAGATCTAGATCTAGATCTATATCTATCTGTCTGTCTATCTATCTATCTATCTATCTATATGCTGGGGAAGGCATATCTAGAGAGCAATTTGTCTGAAAGAGATCTGGGAGTCTTAGTGGACTACAAGCTCAACATGGATCAGCAATGAGACAGCACAAAAAAAGCTTCCACTGTCTGTCTAGTCACTCAAGCTCACAACCCTAGGGACCTCTTCTGTTCTCATTGTCACTCACCCCAACTTTGCCCCCAAAGTCTTTCCCAGGGCTTCATTACCCTTTGAAATAGGTTCTATCTTTTCTGTTAGTATAATTTGTCCCCACATCAATCAACTGAAATTAATTGGGCAGCTAGGTCGTTCAGTAGATAGAGCACTGGGCCTGGAGTCAGGAAGACCTGAGTTCAAATTTGGCCTCAGATACTGTGTGACCTTGGGTGAGTCACTTAATCGTGTCTGCTTCAGTTTCCTTATCTGTAAAATGAGCAAGAAAATAAAATGGCAAACCACTCCAGTGTCTTTGCCAAGAAAAACCCAAATAGGGTCATGAAGAGTCAGACACAACTGGAAAGACTGAACAAAATCATTAAGTAGGACAAATCTGAGAGTATCTCTACCATATCTTGGAATTTCACCCTGGGAAGCCAACAGACCTCTAATGTGACATCAGTTTGGCGAACAGCAACCTCAGCAATCCTTAATGGGAAGAAATAAAATTGTGGAGTTGCATATTTAGAAGGGACCTAAGTAGTCATGTATTTCAACCAATATATGCAAAAGAAAATTGCTACAAGACACCCAACAAGTGACAGTCCTTCAGCTTCTTCTTGAAGGCTCTCTAGCAGGAGGAGTACCTCTTCTGGAGGGAGTCCACTCTCCTTTGGGCTGGCTCTAGTTCCTGGTGAGTTTTCTTACTTCAATAGATCCTCATTACCTGACTCAAGGCTCTTCACCATTCTAAAAAGTCTCCTTCAAGGTTGAATGAACCTGTTGGCCACTTCCTCAGAACATTTCTCCTTGGTCCTGTGCTCAGGAGCCAAGCTGAATGAGGCTAATCATTACTCCACGGAACCTTTCAAATACCTGATGACAGTTAACATGTTCCACTTGCCCTGAATCTTCTCTTCCGTTGAATTTCCAGGGAAAATGTGAGCCTGGGAGACAGCAAATTTTTAGAGAAAATTCCTGAGGCAAAACCTGGTTTGTGTAAGCCCTTAGCATAGGGTGTTGGGCTACATGTTTACATCATGAGTCAGAAAAGCCCAAGTGTGCTATGTTAACTATCTTTGATAGACCAGCTGAGAAGGGTGGCTCATTTTGTATGACTTCATCCTTCCAAGTGACTGAGCCAAGCAATTCATTATGGGACAGCTGCCACCAGATGCCTGTGGTCTGCTCAATAAGGTGCCAATGGGCACACCCATGTTCCAAAGTGGGTTGCATTCAAAATATCAAACAAAGATTCTTGGTCTTATAAGCTCATCAAGCTAGTAGGAAAACTCTCCTGAGAAGCCCCTTAAGTAATAATCTCAAGGAGGGGAAGATAGGGCCTTATCTGTCCAAGTCCATAGGCCAGAGAGTCATAATTTAAAAAAAAATGATAAATGAGATTACCTTCTACCTACTTGTATCTATTTTGTATGTTGTTTGTGAGAATTATATAATTCTCCTCCCCCTTCTCTTCTTCTCTTCTTCTTCTTCCCTCTTCTTCTTCTTCTTCTTCTTCTTCTTCTTCTTCTTCTTCTTCTTCTTCTTCTTCTTCTTCTTTTTCCTTCTTTTTCTTCTTCTTTTTCTCCTCCTTCCTCTTCCTCTCCTTCTCCTTCCTTCTCCTTCCTTCTCCTTCTCCTTCTCCTTCCTTCTCCTTATCCTTCTCCTTCTCCTTCTCCTTCCTCTTCCTCTTCCTCTTCCTCTTCCTCTTCCTCTTCCTCTTCTTCTCTTCTTCTTCTTCTTCCTCCTCCTCCTTCTTCTTCTTCTCCTCCTTCTCTTCTTCTTCTTCTTCTTCTTCTTCTTCTTCTTTTTCTCCTCCTCCTCCTCCTCCTCCTCCTCCTCCTCCTCCTTCCCATCTTCCTCTTCCTTCTCCTCTTATTCTCCCCTCCCTTTTGAATCCAAGCTCCTTGAGACCAGGTGCTTTCTTTTGCCTTTCTTTGCATCCTCAGTGTTTAGCACAAGGCCTGGCACATAGTGAGCAATTAATAAAGACTTGTTGACTCCCTGAAATAAAGGCAGCCCTGGGTTGGAGTCAGAGGAATTGAATTCAAAGTCTCGCTCTGCTACTTCCTACTTATGTCACTTTGGACAAATTCCTTCTCTTTTGACCCCTATTTCTTCATCAGTAAAATGGGGGTACAGTTGAGCTAAATGTCCTCTAAGATCTCCTCCACCTTTGTATTTGAAATCCTATAATTTGATGATGGTGGCAGGCCTGAGGGTGAAGTGGGAATAATTTTCAGAATGGAATTTCTTCTCTGCAGCCTTCCCTACCCCACTGAGGATGTGTTTGGATGCTGCAAGACAAGTCCCTACCACCGCTATGGCAGGCAGCAATCATCTATATGGGTCTTTAATGGCATCAATTTCAGCCTTGATGCCAAAAATCCATGGTAAGGCCACGGCTTTGCTTCTCTATTGTTTCTCAGACTTCCTTCTAGAAAACATTTCCAACTATAACATTTCTATGTTTTCTTACTCTTGCAGAAATAGCTGCTCCATATCTCCTCCTACCAGCTTTGGCTCAGCACTTTTTCCCTAGGGCCCCAATGATAACATTGGGCATCTGAAGTCTGGTAGAGCAGTATTTAGTGGTTGCCAAAGAGAGAAGAAGCAGGAACAATGGGTAGAAGCTGCAAATAGAGACAATGAGTCTTGAAATTCTAAGGTGGGTGGTGGGTGGTGAGACCCTTCCCAACAATGAGAGATCTTTCAAAATGGAACAGTTGCCTTAGGACTGGGTTGTTCCTCCTCCCCATTGGAAGGCTTCAAACAGAGGTTGGATGACCACTTGTCGGGTATGTTTTAAGGGAGCTTCCTTTCTCAGTTGGACTGAGAAACATTCAAACATTCAAATCCTATGATTCTGGGTGGCTCTTGATTCCTTTCCAGTTCTAAATCCTCTTTGCTATTGTGTGCATTACTTATTGGTATAGGGAACCTCACATTTGGATATACTCTTCATATAACCCTTATGGTTGTGCTCAGTAACCATTTTTTTGGCAACTTACCAGTTTTCGAGAGTGGCCTGTGGCTCAGAGAGGTTAAATGATTTGTCTTTAGTTAGTAACTTATCAAAGGCAAGATTTGAACCCAGGTCTTCCTGAAATTAAGGCAGCTCTTCATACACCATTCTGTCTTGGCTTTGTTTTCACTGCCATTATAAACAAGCAGTTCCAAAGGACTAACTCAACAGGCTCTCCACCCAACTGCATGTCATAGCCTAAACAAAAGACGTCATCCATTTTTTCTTTATATATCCCAGACAGTTTGAATGTGTCCTTTAGGGAGGGCTTGGCATAGGGCTTTATGGTATCAGCGACATGTCATCTGTAGACCAAATCACAGCAGGAAGAGTAATAGGTTAAGAAGTACCTCTTCCATTCTGACTCTGTACTAGACATGTTCCATTCCAAATAAAACTACTTTTGAGGTGTAAAAAAAAGAAATCAGCAGTTCCCTAATTTTTATACTACCCTAGCCAAGCCCCTTTCCACATGAGGGTGAATATGGCACACCCAGAGCTGTGTCCTATTAAAAGGCTAGAAAGAGCTGTAAATGCTGCAGAAAGAGGAGACCAGATCATTTCCATCTGTCTCTCAGCTGAGAACTTTGCCTCCTATTTACAGAAAAAAGGAAGGCCATTAGCCATGATTTCTCTCTTCTCCCCTCTTCCCCATCTGCTACCACTCAGGTGTCTTCAGCCACTCTCTTCCCCTTCTCCCCGCCTCCTGTGTTGAAGCAGCCTTACTCTTTACCAAGGCAAATCCAGTCACCTTCTCAAGTGTCCCATTCCATCCACCCTTCGTCATCAGATGGAGATTGCCCCCTCTTTCATCCCCACCCTTTTACTGACTTTCCGTCTCTCCCTATCTACCAGCTCATTTCCTAGTGCCTACAAACGTGCCCATGCTTCCTGATGCCTAAACCCCTCCTCGCTTGATCCTTCCATCCCTGCTAATTTTCATCCTATATCTCTTCTGTCCTCTACAGTAGGTACTCCCGTTTTCTCTCTCACTCTCTTCTTAATCATTTATTATCTGGCTTCCAATTTTACCATTACATCAAACCTGCTTTCTCTCGAGTTACCAATGATCACACAGTAGCCAACTCCAGTGGCTTTTGCTCAATCTTCATTCTCCTTGACCTCTCTGTAGCCTTGGACATTTCCTCCTTGATAACCCTTTCTCTCTAGATTATTGGGACATCTCTCTCTCCTGGCTTTTCTCCTACCTATCAGACTACTCCTTCTGGATCACCTTTGCTGGATCTTTTCCCAGATCACACCCTCTAAACGTAGGTATCTCTCAGGCCTCTGTCCTGGACTCTCCCTAATTCTCCCTCTTTACTACTTTATTGGTTATCTCATTGGTTCCCATGGATTTAATTGCTATCTTTATGCTAATGATTCTCAAACCTACCTTTCCTGTTCCATTCTCTCTGCTGACCTCCAATCTTACCATCTCTAACTGTCATCTTGAACTGGATGTCCAGTAGTCATCTTAAACTCAATATGCACAAAGCCAAACTTATTATCTGTTGCCCTAAACTCTCCACTTCTCCTATACTGCATGTTCCTGTAAAAGGCATCATCAAACCCAGTCCTTCAGGCTCACAACCTAGGACTCATCTTGTATTCCTTACTCTCTCTCACCCCTATATCCAATGCGGTGCCATGATCTGTTGAGTTTATTTTTGCAATATCTCTTGAATACACCTCCTCCTCTCTTCTGACACTATTAAGCCCTTGGTGCAGCCCCTCACACCTCATACCTGGACTATTGCAATAACCTTCTGGTGGGTCTTCATGCCTCAAGTCTCTCCCCACTCTAATCCATCTTCCTTTCAGCCACTAAAGAGATTTTCCTAAAGTTTGGGTCCATCAGTCACACACACACACACACACACACACACACACACACACACACACACATACACACACACACACACACACACACACACATTCAATAAACTCCAGTGGTTTCCTATAACTCTTCCTATCACCTCCAGGATCAAATACAAAAGGCTCTGATTGGCATTCAAAGCCTTTCATAACGTAGCCCTTTTCTTCCTTTCCAGTCTTTTTACACATTACTTCCCAATACATACTCTCTAATTTCAGTGACACTGGCTTCCACCTCTGGGCTCCAGCAGTTTCTCTGACTGTTCCCTCATGCCTAGAATGTTCTCCTTCCTCTGCTCCAAGTATTGATTTCCCTGGCTTCACTTAAGTCTTATCTTAAATTCCATCTTCTACAGAAAACTTTTCCCAACTCCTCTTAATTCCAGTGCCTTCTTTCTATTAATTTCTTCTTATTTATCCTGTATACAACTTTCTTTGTATATATTGGTGTACATTAGGTTGTAAAGTTCTTGAGGGTAGGAATTGTCTTTTGCCTCTTTGTATCCTCAGTGTCTAGCACAGTAAGTGGCTAATATGCCTATCCGTAGCAGGCACCTAATAAAAGCTGATTGATTGCCCCGGGCATGGTGTTGGTCATCTCCCACTGCTGAGGCTTCATCTCATTCCTTAGTAAAATCTGATGTTTCCTCTAGAAAGTCTCTGCCACCTTTCCAGCAGTCACGATCTTTGATTCCACGGTCCACATGTAAGATCCTAGACTGAGATTTGTTTGGTTGGTTTTTGCCCTCTCCTCCAGCACCCCAGCCCCAATCTGACCTGATATTGTACCAGGGCACAGGAAGTCTTGCTTCCCCACCCCCACAGCTGACCCATAGCACAGATGCCCTTAAACTGGCTCCATTCTCTTGAACTGCAAGTTCACACTGTGCTACCATCCTTAGGGTGGCAGCCTGGGGGGAGGAGGCAGAACAGGGGACTTTCAAGGCAGAAATACTTGGAAGAGCCTCCTTCATCTGCCCATAGCTGTGTGCCTATGAGCAAAACACCTAACTGGTATAAGCTCCAGTTTCCTCATCAGTAAAATGTGGATGATAAACACCTTCCTCTGTGGGACTTTATGACGTTCATATGTGATTCCCTACGTGGAACTCTACAGAAATGTTATGTAAGTGCAATTATCAGGATTCTCCTTACCTCAGTGATACTTGGCTCACCAGGCTTGAGTTTAAAAACCAAACCAAATGTAAATATTCTTCCTGAAGAGCCATTCGTTCCCAAGAAAAGGAAGTTATTTGGAAGGAGGTTTCTTTTATGCAGCTAAAAGAGTTGCTTATGTTATTTTCTTCCATACTGAAGGCTGGGGAAATTATAGCAGAGCAGGTTGAAAATAGCTAGTAACCTTTATTATCTCAGGGACACTAGATTTCTATTCCAAGCTTGGCTCAAGTGCCACCTCCTACATGAAGCCTCTTCTCATCCCTTGCCCTGAAATTACCTTGTAGATTTTGAATGTCTGGAGGGGCATTTGGCCTATGAGACAGAAAGCTGGTCCCAAAGTCAGAAAGATCTGGATTCAAGTCCTCTCTCTTAGCTTTGCTATGTGACCCTGGGAAAGTCACTTGAATTCTCAGTGTCTCAGGTACTTCTCTAAGGCTTTAGGTTGCAAAGAAGGGGCTGACCTGCACTGGTAGCAGGGGTTTCCTCACCTGGGAATTCCTTGAGTTAATGGAATCACAGGTCCAGTCCCTAACATCCTCCATTTTGTATCTATTTTGCATATACCTCTACATATTCAGGCTTTCTCCCATAGTAGAATGGAATCCCCTTGAGGGCAGGGACTGTTTGATTTATGTCTTCATAACCCCAGTGCTTAGCACAGTGCCTGGCACATGATAGGCACTCAACAAATGCCAGCTGACTGATAATCTTCTCGTCACAACAAACACACACAGAGAGAAAATACCTGGAGAAAACATTTGGAAAGATCCCTCTCAACACTCTCAAAATTAATAGAATCCAAATTGTCATCATTTAGGTTTGAAGTAGCTAAGGGGGGTTGGTTAGTCAGTTAATAAGCACTTATTAAGTGCCTACAAAGTACCAAACAGTGTGGTCCATTTTGGGGATGCAAATGTGCCCTCTCCTCATGTTCACATTCAAATGGGGGAAGCCAACATGGTAACAGCTAGGAAAGAAACCAGCACTCAAGTCACTGACTGGCCTCCTCCAGGAGGACTAGGATACCTGTCTTAGGTCCTAGTGCTCCCAAGGTTGGCACTGACTGGTATTCCTAAATTCATCCAATCTCCCACATAAATCACCAAAACTGACAAGGCCCTCACTCTCCAAACACACTGTGCCTTAGCCTCAGGGGAGAACTAAATCAAGCTGACTCTGATCACAATCACCATCTTGTCTCCCAATTCACCTGGATCCCAGGTCAGTCCTTGATGGCAGCTCTTGAGGCTCCTAGGCAGCCCAGAACCTCCCTTTTCCCCCTGGCCCTCAAGGTCCTGACATTTACCTCCCAGCTGAGCATTCCTATGGGAGTGCTAAGATCTCCGAAAGAGTGACCAGAGACAGATTATTGGTCTGTGAATTGAGTGGTGGGTTGGTGAAGGCCTCAAGTCCTGCTTGTCTCCATAGCTCTGCTCCAATGTACTAAGAACCCAGAGTCTAACTTTCCCTTACATTAGAGAGCTTGACTCATCTATCCTTGTACCAGGGCGTTTATTCAAAACTGACTTTCCTTCTATGAATATTCAAGTGCCTATAACAAGGAACATGAAATAGTGACTCCTGAAAGAAACACTCCCAGGAGCCCTACACAGATTCCCCAAATACTCAGCTCTCACCAGATCTCCCCTCCCCCACACACACCCTCCCTACACACAAGAACCTAATCCTCCCACCCCAATCAAGTGCCTAAATCAGAACGAAGATTCTGCCTTTCCCATACCCTCAAGCTCCTGAGGCCCTGAGGCCTGGGATCCTCAAAGCTCTTTACATTTTCCAACCATCCCTGAATCCTCACCCAAAAAGGCCCTGAGTTTTTTTTTTCCTTTAATATATATTATTATCATTGACTCCGGGGGATGCCGCCATCTCTGTCCACATTTCATTCATTACACAACCAAGATAGGTGAAGACAGAGAAAGATCAGTGTAGTGTCTTGATCTATCTCAACTCAAAAATGAGGTCACCCTCTGTTCACTATTTTTTGTGACCAAGGGTAAGGATGGCTTAAAAAGAAACTAGGGGAGGGGAGAAAAAAAAAACCCTAACCATTCACACATACCTAATGAGAGGGTAATATCAGTCATGTGACAGAGAGGAGAGTCAGATCTCTGTGTTCTGCCTTCCAGGCCTGCATCTCACTTTTACTCACACACTCCCCTGGCTCTTTACTCTGAGAGCAGACTCCTACTTCCTACTGAGGGGGAGGGGACATGTTCTTCCCAGTTTTAGATTCCAGAATCCAGGCAGTTTCACAAAACCATGAGTCAAAGTCAATTGAGATTCCTGCTATCCCCTGCTGGGGTGGTTAATCAGTGTCCTGGGACTGTATGACTGAAAACTCACCACCACCACCCCCACTGCCACCATTGCCACCACCGCCACCCACTGCCACCCGCTACCTCTCAGGATTGGCATATCACTCAGCATTTGTCTCCATTCCTGGGTTCTGCTCTTCATCTTCAAACAGTAATATTAGAATCTGAATCCCAGAATGTTGGAGGAGGAAGACACCTCAGCAATCCAAGCCTAAGGGAAAGAGAACTCTTTCAGTAGTCTGCACAGCAAGTGGCCATCCAGATTCTGTTTGAATTCCTCAAATGGGGTTGGGGGATTCAAATTTCTGGACATGACCCACTCCCCTTTGGAATAGCTCTCGCTGTCAGATATTTCTTCCTGACATCAAGCCAAAATATTCCTCTTTGCATCTCCCACCCCCCACTTCCTGACTCTCTGCTCTCTGAGGACAAACAGAGCCAATCTTCTGCAGAAATAGCCTTTCAAATTCTTGAAGAGTGCCATCATGTCACCCCCTAGGTCTTTTGTGCTCTGGCCAAAACCTCCCCAGGTCTTCCAACTGATCCTGGTTGGGCAGAAACCCAAGGCCCTTCCCCCACGTCATCAACCTCCTCCTGATGATCTAGTTTATCAATCCAGTTTTTCCAGTGTATCCTTTTAAAACTGTTGTACCCAGGACTGGATCCAGTCATGCAGATGTCATCCAACCTGAGCAAGTGCAGAGGGACTGTCACCTCTCCTGAGCCTCAGCCATCTAGATTTATTAAAGAGTGAGCATGTTTCTTACGAAGAATGAGCATCATTAAGCTATTTTCATCCAGACATTAGCTATGTTTTTACCATTGAGTCTAAGTCATTCTATAAGAGTGAGTAATGAACGTGCTTTTTGTTCATTTCAAGTATTCAGGAGTTAGCCTAGTTCCCTGGGCACCCCATATCTCACCACAGAACCACGTACAAACAAACAAACAGGGAGGTCCCACTTCCTAACATCAGGTAGCTGTTGGGGAAGAAAACTTCACTAAAGGACCTTGTCAAGGGATTCTACGCCTCTCCTCCATTTTCACACCATTCACAAAGACTGAACCAGTCTAATGACATACTTTATCAGTTCCTGGGGCTGGAATAAAACCTCTCCCATGATGTTTTCTGAAGACAGGGAGAGGTTGGGCTTCCAAATGATGGTAGCCCTTTTCATGAAAGATTTAACATTAAAGGCAAGTAAAATTCAATTCAGTAAATCTGAATCAAGCATGCTGTACTAGGCACTGAGGACATGCCAGTGGATCTATGACCTCCTTGTTGAGGGCACTCACTTCAAAGCAAAGATCCCTACCTATCTATGCCAGCTCATCTTGCTACATTCTTTCAGCAAGAAGTGTATACCCAATGATCTCAGGGCTTACCACTAATTTTTTTTGACATTTTGAGGATAGCAATGGAGCCTCCAAAAGCTGACCACTGGTTCTCCTCATCTCTACCCACATGACCAGTCAATCTTTTCTTCTTGATCATGTATTTTCCTGAAGGCAAACTTCATACTAAGTATACAAATACAAAAAATGAAATAGTCACTACTGTGCCAAAGCTTCCATTCTCCAGAATGAACCAAAGGATTAGAACGATGAGGACCAGCTGAGATTCCTTGCCCCACACTCCAATTCTGACCACTGTTATGCCTTCTGTTACTAAGGGACTTATGTTGGCCAATTCACCCTTCAAACATATAAGCGATCTCATAATATCATTATGAAAATCAACGCATTAGAATTAAAAAGGCATCATATTTAACAAAATAGTGATTCTTAAAAGCTGCACTGGCCCCCACCAGTCTGATCTGTGATTGACATTTCAAATATTGGAAAGGAAAACATTGGGAAATAAAGTAGAAAAAAAATCAATTGCATTATATGAAAGTGCAATTCTTGAAAGAGAGAAAGAAAGAGGTCTCTTTCCTCGCTAGATTGTTTTGGTTTGCTTTTTTCCCACAGTGGCAGGTGCTCTGTTCACACCTAGGGGTCAGAGAAGAAGCAGGAACTGATGCAAAAACAAATGACTAAACATGCAGAATCTCATGGCTTCAATGCAGTTCAGCCACCTGGGTGCTGGTGCTGCCAAATGAGTTACCCAGAATGTGTTTGTGTTTCTGTCAGTTGTGTGCAGCCCTGGGGAAATCTCATGTGCCCATTCTGCTATTGATTTGCCAAGGTCTTGAGCCTAGAAAATGCTGAAGCATTTGCCAATAACATCCCTATTAAAAGCTCGGCACCAGCTGCATCCCTTTGAGCACATTCCTTCTTTTTCAGGGATAAGAGAACTACTTGAGAAGTCATGGAACTTTGAAAGTCAAAGGTCACATGGTGTTTGGGGAAGGATGAGCAGTCCCAATAGGATGAATAAAAATTGACATGTAAGGGGACAGTAGGAGATAAGGCTGGAAAAGTAGGCTGAGACTAAAGCATCCTGGGCAACACAGCATTATAGTTATAGTTGGAAGCAAACTCAGAGCCCATCTAGTACGTCCTTGTTTCACAGATGAGTTAACTGAGATATAAGGAGGTTAAGTGACTTGATCCAAAAATACAGAGATAGTAAGTGGGTTTGAGTGTAAGGTTCAGGAAGCCAAACTTTATTCAATGGACATGGGTAGCCATTGCAAGAGTCACATCTTAACGCTGGCCATCAGGAATTCTTTCTATGGATGGAGGACAACTTCACATTTTTATTTTCCCCATACTTAAGTTTCAGAAATTCTGGGAAAACACAAAACCTAATCCCTAGGCAACTTTTCCATGGATCTCTTATTGTTCTTGGACCATCAGTAGAAGGAAAGTGGCCTCATTTTTTTTCAACAGTTGTCTTGGTCATTCTAACTTTCCTTGTAGAGCCATGTGCATCTTGAAGATGAGATGCAATGAACCAAGAAATGAGGGAGAGGTGCTTAACACATTTTCTGGGTGAATGGTTTTCTTAGCAGACCACCAAAACAGCCAATTCTGTGAGTAGGCTGAAGGACTGGAAGACAGAAGAAAAGATGAGCCACAGGAGGGTCTCACTCTCTCACTAAGTGGGAGGTAGAATGTAAGAGACTCTCTGATTGGGACAAATATGCACATGCTCATATTATCAGGTCATGGGGCCACATTTTTAGCTCAAAGTCTAACTTAAATACCAAGTGAATATTATAACAGCATTTCAAGAGAAAAAGAAGCTTTTTAAAAACCAAGTGAGGAGTAGGTAGAACGTTGGATGTGGAGTCAGAAAGATTGGGTTTAAATCTTAGCTCAGACAGTCGCTACTTCTGTGACTTTGGTCAAGTCAACTAACCTCTACTTGGAAAATGAGAACAGTGGAATTGATAGTCTGTAAGACCCCTCCTAACTCTAAATCCATGACGCTACAAATCGGAGCACAGATCTAGAGCTGGAAGCATCGTTTGTTTTTGTCTCATCATCACTATTCCATGAGGACTCCAAGCTACGCTCACTTTGGTCCTCGCTCCATTTGGTCCTGACTTTGAAGACTGCTCTATCTCAGCAGCAGCCTTGCCCTACCTCCTTTTCCCTCGTAGCTTTCAAAGTCCCCTTTAATTGTCGTCTTTCCCTTAGTAGAATGTGGCTTCCTTGAAGGGAGGGAATGTCTTGTTTGCTTCTATTTGAATCCCCAGCACTTAGCAGAACCTGGGACATAATAAGAGCTTAAGAAATGCTTTGTCTCCTTCCTTGTAGGTGAAGATGTTACAGAGCTGGGTCCTAATGGGAATTGGATAACTGAACAATGACCAGACTATAACAGACACTTCACCAAATACATTGAGTCTGGAAGGATGGTGTGACTCATTTAAACCTTGACATTATACACTACAAGGGACATCAGAGCCCACCAGACCTAAGCAACCTATAGTCACTAGATTCAAACAAGTGACCACAGGGCTTTCCAGATGCCCTGGTCTCACATTTCACTGGGACCATCAATGGACTGCCTTGCTCCAGTCAATTTTCTTGTCTTGCTATGACATTGTTGCAATAACTGAAGATCTTGGAGGTCCTACCGTGCCGAACAATAAAATTGGACTCATTTGTGTCTTTTATTTGTTAGAAAAAAAAACATCACATTCCTTGAAGTTATTGATAGTATTAACGATGACAATATTTTGGAGTCAAAATGATACCTTAGTATACAGCTCTTTTATAGATATACTGAAGGAGGCAAGATTGCCCAGCATATAGACAGTTGGCCATAATCCAAGAAGACCTGAGTTTGAGTCCTCCCTCTGACACATAGGGGCTATATGAGCCTAGGAAAATCACTTAACCTCCCAGTGCTTAACCTCCCACACTTTGCAATTCTCTTTTTGAGAGAATTTCTGACATGTGAGGGTGGGACCACTAAGTATCTGACCATCCTTTGGCCTTCCATTACTGAACTGAAAGCCAAAATACTCCAACAACATTCTCCTTCCTCATGCCTGCCTTTGTGTGGGAGTTATGATAATTTGGAGGAGTTTGTTAAGTTCTTCAAAAACAAAACAAAACAAATAAAAAATCCATTGTCGACAAAACATTGCTCCATAATAAATAAATAAATAAAAACTCTAGCAAGATGACCACCAGGCCATTAGTTATAACCTCGGCACCATCTTTCACAGAACCTTAACATTTCCAAATCAGGAAGGACTCCAGGATACCTAGAAAGAGGGTGACCAGAACATATCAGTGTGCATGGGCATAAGATATTCCTTCCCATGGGAGTCCTCCATACTGGTGAAATCACAGCTCTGGTCTTTGTTCCTATCCCAATACTCAAAGAACCTTCCAAATCATGCTCTTAGTATACCTGCAAACAAAGTATTACTCAAATAAACCAATGAATCCCTTATCTCAACAATGTGGATATTCTTTTTAATTATGAAGGTTACTGCCCATCTATGTCTAACCAACTTGTGTACTTCTGGCTTAGGATGGCTTCATATATGTTCCCCTCAGGTGGGCCACTCAACAGGCTAGAGCCTTTGCCAATCGGTTTTGTCATACCAAGGATACCAGTGGAAAGCATGAACCATCCAATAATTATCCCTTCCTCTATGCAGATTTCTACCCTTTATTCTTGCTTCAGTCCCACATTTATTTTACAATATCCTTTATTCTCATTCCTTATAGTCCCTGATTGGTTATATGTTGCAATTCAATCACATATTCTACACCTTTAGATGAAACTAGGTATTCGTAAGGTAAGCAATATTGACACCATCACAGGCTACATATAGGACTGAATAGCCTCTTTCACATCTCAAGGCCTTGGTTTCTTCACATAAAATGTAGGAAGGTTAGAACAAAGAATAATGGCAAATGGCAGATTGATCCCAGGAAGAAAATAACTCTTGTTGTCAATAGGAGTTAGTGGGAGACCCACATGGAAGTCCTGAAGGAGAGGCTGGAGGAAAACTTGTATGTTCTGGTCACCCTCTTTCTAGGTATCCTGGGGTCCTTCTTAATTTGGAAATGTTAAGGTTCTGTGAAAGATGGTGCCGAGGTTATAACTAATGGCCTGGTGGTCATCTTGCTAGAGTTTTTTTATTTATTTATTATGGAGCAATGTTTTGTCGACAATGGATTTTTTATTTGTTTTGTTTTGTTTTTGAAGAACTTAACAAACTCCTCCAAATTATCATAACTCCAACACAAGGGCAGGCATGAGGAAGGAGAATGTTGTTGGAGTATTTTGGCTTTCAGTTCAGTAATGGAAGGCCAAAGTATGGTCAGATACTTAGCAGTCCCAGACTCATATGTCAGAAATTCTCTCAAAAAGAGAATTTCGAAGTGTGAGAAGTGATCATAAAAAGACAAAAAAAATTGATTTTGGAGACGAGAAGGAGGAAGAGAGAGATGAGTCTTTTTAGGTACTTCAAAAGCTGATATTTGGAAAGACTATCAAACTTGTTCTTCTTGGCCTCAGAGAGCCAAGAGCAATGGGGGAAAATTTCAAAGAAACAAATTTAAGCTTGAGATTGGGCTAAATGTCCTCCAAGAATGAGAGCTGCCCCAAGAAGGAACAGGCTAGGACTCAGGCTCTGACCCCCTGGAAGCTTGCATGAGAAAGCAGGACCACTACTCACTGGGTGGATCGTAGCTGGAATTCCTGCTCAAGTCCAGGTTGGACAAGATGGCCTTAGTGGTCCCTACCAGCCCTAAGAGGCCATGACTCTCTGCGAGTGTTTCTTAATGAACAGGAGATGACTTGTTTCTCAAGTGGAAGCAATTTCAGGATCTGCTGTCTGTGTGGAGTCAGGCATTGAGGTGCTAATGCAACTGTTCAAATTCCCACCAAATTAAGGGAAACCAAAGCCAGAAGAGAAGGCATTGTAGGCAATTCTAATAGTTCCCACTTGACATATTTAGCCAAGGTATTGTCTGTGAGAAATGGACATAAAAACAAGAATGTGATTATTGCCTTTTGTTAGAAAATTTCAACCCCACAGGATTGAGGCCAAAATGTCAGAACAAGAACTTGCTCAACTGGCAAGCTCAACAGGTGTAGGTAAACAGCGCCGGCATGCACAGAGCTCTGAGCCTGGAGGCAGGAAGACCTGAGTTCAAAACTAGCCTCACATACTTACTAGCACAAGTCACTCGACCTTTATCTCCTTTGTTTTCCCTGTTGTGAGGATAAAATGAGAGAATAGTTGTAAGTTCCTGGAACATAATAAATGCTCTGTAAATGTTAACTGCTGCTACTGCTGTTGTGGCATTTCCAAGGACACGTGTCTTTAAAAAGGAATACCACGTGGGCAGTTTGAGTGGTGTCCTGACATCCACAAGAAATTAGGAGCCCCAGTGGACTGCTTCTAATACAGCAGGCAGAATCTTAATGCATATCTTATAGAATGAAATAAACAAGAAGGAAAGGAAATGCATTTATTAAGATCCTACTATGTGCCAGGCACTAAGCTAAACACTTTACAAATATTATGTCATTTGATCCTCAAAACAACCCTGGCTGGCAGGTGCTATTATTCCTAATTTACAGTTCAGGAAACTGAGGCAGGCAGATGTAAAGTGACTTGCCCAATGTCACACAGCTGGCACCTGTCTGAGGCCCATCACTCTATCCACAGTACCCCCCAGAAGAGATAGACAAAAGACAAGGATGCATGGCAATCTCTACTGGAAAAGGTGTTACCACGAAGGATCCCACAGCTCCATCCCAGGAAAGTATGGAAGCTCCGACAAGATAGAAGCTGATTATTTACAATTCAAAACTATTTCTTGTTCTAAGTACTCTTTTCTAAGTGCCCCCCCCAACAACTTACCAACTCAGTTTTGAAGGGTTTTATTTTCTTTTTCTCCCTTTTTTCAATAAATTCCTTGAGGTTTCCTTAGCTTTCAAAGGTCCATCTTTTGTTTGCAAAAATTTATCAGATTTGCTGGGAAACTGATTCTGGGCTTGATGCCCATGTTTTAAAATTTTAAAAATATGTCATCTTCCAACATCTCAAGTCATTTCTGGTTTTTTTTTTTGTTGTTGCAACATCTTGCTCAACCTTAATGGATTTTTGTTATACATGTCTTTCTTCTTTCCTGTGGCTTAAGGGATTTTTTCCCCCTTTGCTATTGAAGTTTTGAAGTTGGATGCTGAAATGATGAGCTGAAGTTTGAGTTCCTCCTTGTTGAGGTTTGGTAAATTCTTTCTCTGTGCAGTGTTATTTATTCCTGACAGTTCTGGGAAGTTTTCTTGTATAATTTCCTGAAGTGCAGGGATCAGATTCTTCTTTGCTATTTTCTGGGACACTGATAATTCTAAGGTTGCCTTGTCATCATTTGTCATTCAAATCACACAATGGCATGAACATAGCTTCCCAGCCCTTTTCAAATTCAATTATTCCCTGAACTGTTTTTTTTTTTGCATTTCTTCTTTACTGTCTGCCAGTCATACATTGATTGTATTATTTCTGCATTTATTGTCAATTATTCTTGACACTAACCATACTCACTTGGACCAGGATCACCTCTGGCTTGGATGATGGTAGCAACCTGCTAATTGGAATTCCTATCTCCAATCCCTCTTCTTGCCAAGCCATTCTCACCAAAGCTACCATAGAAATCTCCCTAAAACATGACTAACATGTCAGTCCCCTGTGTGAGAACCTATATTGGCTCCATATGCCCTCTAAAATATAATAAAAAGCTTCTCAGTTTGACATTGGCATTTCTCACCACACACACACACACACACACACACGCACGCACACACACACACCCCACTCCATCTTGCTACCTGGGCTATGCCCAGGTGGGCCTAACCCTTTCTGCTTCAGAACATCCATCCTGCCTTCCCTCCACCATTTTGATAAATGAATTCCTCCTGGGGCTAATTAGAACTGGGGACTAGCTCAGATGGGCTTCACTTAACTCCCTTTCTTCTGACCATCTGCCTTGTCACAGTGTGCCCTCTCCTCAGCCCTAGTTCTGGAAGCATAATCAAACTAATCCAGCCATTGCTACTGGAAGCATTGCTGCTGTCAATCCCCTGCCCTAGAGAGCCACACCCAAGCCCTATGTCTTTGCCAACCAAATCTCCCTGACCACCTCTTCCCTGTGTGTTCTATCATCTCTCTGCACCAGAATACATGTTCTTTGGGTAGAATGACAGCCCCACCCTGACTTTTATATTGTATCTCTAGCACTTAGCACAGACCTTGGCACATGGTAAGCATTTTTTTTCACTCATTCATTGATTTAAAGTCCCTCACAGTTTGGCTCCAAGATACATATACAGGCTTCTTGTGCATTGTACCCCTTTGCCTAGTCAGCATTCAATCCAAACTAGCTAACTTCCTTGACACTCTCTGGATCAACCTTGCCTTCCAGCCCTGCTATAAGTTGTCTTCTCCTGCAATGCCCTCTCTCCTCACCTTTGCATCGGAGAAGTTCCCATTCTCTTTGAGGTGCTGAACTTGAGCCAGCTCCTTTGGGAAGCCTCTTCATTCCCCTTGGCAGTGCCCCCCCACCAAGCCCCTCCACGAATTCCTATGGACATACCTCTGGGGGCTTTATGGCTCATATTTCCATAGTTGGAAGCTCCTTGTGGACAGGTGATGTTCCCATGTTGCCTTTTAATCTCCATCCCCTAAGTTAGTGTCTCTAACAGAGTGAGGGTTCAGAGATGTGTGTTGCAGTGTACCCAATTGGGTCCATTGCCAAGTTAAAGTCCTCAGTGCTTGGTTTCATGGCTATGACCTCCAGAGACCCTGTTCCCCACATTGGAGCCTGCCTCTTCTGGCTTCTTCATTTTGCTTTCAAGTGCTTTTTTTAGGTGCTTTTAACTTTTTAAGTTCCTTCCCTTTTCATTTCTTCCTTTAATTGTGTATGTCAGTAATCTGTTTAATCCTTTAATCCTGCCTTTAGGGGTAGAGCCAAAATGGCGGCTGGAAAGCAGGGACTTGTTTAAGCTCTCCCCCAGGTCCCTCCAAACACCTATAAAAATTGGCTCTGAACAAATTCTAGAGCTGCAGAACCCACGAATTAGCAGAGGGAAGCAGGGTTCCAGCCCAGGACAGCCCAGATGGTCACTGAGAAGAGTCTATCTCACAGACCTGGGAACAGAATGGAGCAGAGCCCAGCATGGGCCACTCCAGGACCAACCAGACTGGGAGCAGTGGAACAGAACTTAGGGCCCTGAATCATTGACCTGTGGCAGTTACCAGACTTCTTAACTCACAGACACCAAAGACAACAGAGCAGGTTAGTGGGAAAAAACTGCTGGGACAGATTGAAAGGAGTTTGCGGTGGGCCACTGGCCCAGGTGGCAGGGAGGTGGTGCAACCATGACGCTGCTTTCAGAGCTACACCTCCAGTTGCTTCTGGCCCCAGGCCCACCTGGTGGGAGGAAATAAGCAGTGGTTCAGAGCAGGGGTGCAAAGCCTGCTTTGCCCTGTCTGGATCTAGGCCACAATCCTGGTTGGCAGTTCTTGGGGGAGAAGGAGCACTGGTGTAGAAGTAGCTCTGAAAACAGCAGCGCAGCTCCTCAAACTTGGGACAAAGTACTCTCTACTCTGCAAGCAGTCATACCCCAACAAAAAGTTCAAGGGTCAAGTAGTTGGCTGGGAACATGAACAGGCAGTGAAAACAGTCTCAGATTCAGACTCAGACTTTGGAATCTCTTTTTGGTGACAAAGAAAACCAAAACATACAGCCATAAGAAGTCAACAAAGTCAAAGACCCTACTTCAAAATCTTCCAAAAAAAATATGAACTTGTCTCAGGCCATGGAAGAGCTCAAAAAGGATTTGGAAAAGCAAGTAAGGGAAGTAGAGGAAAAATTGGGAAGAGAAATGAGAGTGATGAAAGAATACCATGAAAAATAAGTCAATGACTTGCTAAAGGAGACCCAAAAAAATACTGAAGAAAATAACACCTTAAAAATAGACTAACTCAAATGGCAAAAGAGCTCCCAAAAGCCAATGAGGAGAAGAATGCCTTGAAAGGCAGAATTAGCCAAATGGAAAAGGAGGTCCAAAAGACCACCAAAGAAAATACTGCCTTAAATATTAAATTGGAGCAAGTGGAAGCTAGTGACTTTATGAGAAATCAAGATATTATAAAACAGAACCAAAGGAATGAAAAAATGGAAGACAATGTGAAATATCTCATTGGAAAAACCACTGACCTGGAAAATAGATCCAGGAGAGAGAATTTAAAAGTTATTGGACTACCTGAAAGCCATGATCAAAAAAAGAGCCTAGATATGATCTTTCAAGAAATTATCAAGGAAAACTGCCATGATATTCTTGAACCAGAGGGTAAAATAGAAATTGAAAGAATCTACCAATCCCCTCCTGAAACAGATCCCAAAAAGAAAACTCCTAGGAATATTGTCACCAAATTCCAGAGCTCCCAAATTAAGGAGAAAATACTGCAAGCAGCCAGAAAGAAACAATTTGGGTATTGTGGAAACATAATCAGGATAATACAAGATCAAGCACCTTCTACCTTAAGGGATTGAAGGGGTTGGAATATGATATTCTGGAGGTCAATGGAGCTAGGATTAAAACCAAGAATCATCTAGACAACAAAACTGAGTATCCTGCTCCAAGGCAAAATATGGAATTTCAATAAAATAGAGGATTTTCAAGCTTTCTCAGTGAAAAGACCAGAGCTGAATAGAAAATTTGACTTTCAAACACAAGAATCAAGAGAAGCATGAAAAAGTAAACAAGAAACAGAAATCATAAGGGACTTACTAAAGTGGAACTGTTTTGTTTACATTCCTACATGGAAAGATGATGTGTACAATTCATGAGACCTCAGTATTAGGGTAGCTGAAGGGAATATATATATATATATATATATATATATATATATATATATATATATAGAGAGAGAGAGAGAGAGAGAGAGAGAGAGAGAGAGACAGAGAGAGAGAGAGAGAGAGACAGAGAGAGAGAGAGACAGAGAGAGAGAGAGACAGAGAGACAGAGAGAGAGAGACAGAGAGAGAGAGACAGAGAGAGAGACAGAGAGACAGAGAGAGACAGAGAGACAGAGACAGAGAGACAGAGAGAGACAGAGAGACAGAGACAGAGAGACGGAGGGCACAGGGTGAGTTCAATATGAAAGGATGATACCTAAAAAATAAAATAAAATTAAAGGATGAGAGAGGAATATACTGAGAGAGGGAGAAAGGGAGATATAGAATGGGGTAAATTATCTCACACAAAAGTGGCAAGAAAAAGCAGTTCTGTGGGAAGGGAAGAGGGGGCAGGTGAGGAAGAATGACTGAATCTTGCTCTCATCAGGTTTCACGTGAGGAGGGAATAACATACACACCCAACTAGCTATCTTACCTCAGAGGAAAGAAGGAGGAAGGGAATAAAAAATGGGGGATGATAGAAGGGAGAGCAGATAGGGGGAGGAGGTAATCAAAAGCAAACTTTCAAAAAGGGACAGGGTCAAGGGTGAAAACTGAACAAACAGGGACAGGATAGGAGGGATCAAAATATAGTTAGTCTTTCACAACATGAGCCTTATGAAAGGGTTTTTCATGATGATACATGTGTGGCTTATGTTGAATTGCTTGCCTTCTTAGGGAGGGTGGTTGGGGAGGGAAGACGGGAGAGAATTTGCAACTCAAAGTTTTAAAACCAGATGTTCAAAAAAAAGCTGTTTTTGCATGCAAGTGGGAAATAAGATATACAGGCAATGGGGCATAGAAATTTATCTTGCCCCTACAAGAAAGTAAGGGAAAAGGGGATGGCAGCGGGTGACATAAGGGAGGGTTGACTTGGGAATTGGGAAATCAGAATAAATGCCATCTTGGAGTGGAGGGGAGTAGAAATGGGGAGAAAATCTGTAATTCAAAATCTTGTGGAAATCAATGCTGAAAACTAAAAATATTAAATAAATAGTAAAATAATTAAAAAAAAGAAAATTACTTCAGAAAAATTTTTAAAAAATCATGTCTTTAGGAATGCATTGCTTTGTTTGCCATACTGATTGTCTGCCATTCTGTTGAGCCTCATTTCTTCAGATGTTTGCACCCGAACGTCTCTTGCTGCACAGACGATAGAGAGATTATATATATATATAGTAGCAAGTCTTTTCTTTGTCTTGTAGGTACTTTTTGTTTTAGTGTCAGAATTTCTAGCAATGTTGTATCTTTCAAATTATGTTATTACTATTGTGAAGGGGATTACACGGAACTGTATTATGTGAAGGTGGAAGAGTCCAGAGAGTAAGGAGGGGGGCTGAAACAAAAGTGAGCATGGCTGAGTTGGGCACTTCACCAGATGAAGGTTCTCTGGAAGCGCTCCCTAATCAGTGGAGGAAGTGGAGGCATGTACCAGGGTGATGAAGCTCTTGGGGAGAGGTAAAGGAGATGGAAGAGTTCAGTGTGTGGCAGCAATCCAGAAGTCAAGAGAATTTCAGGCCCATTGGTGTTTCTGGGAAAGGCAGCAATGCTTGCTGAATGTCACAGGAATAGCTTCTCAGGGGCTTAAGGTAACCAAGATGGCTACAGCTGGGGCAGGGATTCCTTCCAGAACATTCCTGAAAGCTAACTAGTCTGCTTCACCTTGACAGGGAGCTCCACAAGGTTCCTGGCCCATTAACAGGAACAAATCTTCCATCCCACTGCTGATCCCATTGAGTTATTAGAAGGCTCTTGGTTACTCTGCACAAACATCTGTCTCCACTAAACTTAATAGGATTCAGTTCTAGAAAGGAACTTGGAGGTCACCTAGTCCTCATTGTTAAGCTTAATTGGAAGTATTGAACAATGGCCAGGATATTGCAGAGATGTCACATATGTCATCCTTTTCATCCATAACATTTGTGATCTGTGGAATGAATGAGAAACATTGATTAAATACTTAAATATGCAAAGTACTGTGCTAGGCTCTGATTGAAGAAACAGAGAAGTGGGATAGTTTCTGTTCCCAAGGGGCTCCCATTCCACTGGCCTGACAACACCTGTGGACTGGTAAAGCTTCTGGTCAGAGGGAAAGTCCCAGGGCCCTCAGGGTGCTGCAGCAGAGCAGATGGTAAGGCCCCTTCCTTAGTTCACTTTCTGAGACTGACCAATTTGACAAGGCCAAGGACTTTGGTGGTGAGAACTTGGGAATGCAGCATAGAATAGCAAAAACAATTGGGATTGGGAGCCAGCTGGGGTACCATAACAAGAATAAGTACAGCACATATACATACATACATACATATATATATATATATATATATATATATATATACATATATATATAAAATATATACATATATAAAATATATATATATAAAATATATATAATACATACATACATACATATATAAAACATAAATAAAAATGATGGCAAGCATTTATTAGGCACATACTATGTGCCAGACACTGTGCTAAATCCTTGACAAATATCATTTCACTTGATCCTCCCAACAACCCAGGGACGTAGGTGCTGTTACTACCCCCATTTTATAGTCAAGGAAACTGAGGCAAATAGAGGTTAAGTAGCTTTAATAAGATCAAACAGCTAGTAAATATCAGAGTCTGAATTTGAACTCA
The DNA here is from genome assembly GCF_011100635.1 of Trichosurus vulpecula. Taxonomy (NCBI): domain Eukaryota; kingdom Metazoa; phylum Chordata; class Mammalia; order Diprotodontia; family Phalangeridae; genus Trichosurus; species Trichosurus vulpecula. The sequence continues at coordinate 200,164,687 of NC_050581.1, read as the reverse complement.
AGTCTCAGATTTCACTCCAAGTACAGCACACTACCCAATGGAGCATTTACTTGCCTAGAACCTTTCATGTGACTTATCTTGTTAAAGCCTCATTAGAACCCCATGGGATAGAAACTTAGGAATTATTATCACCGTATTACAGGTAAAGAAAAGACTCAGAGATGAAAGGACTTGTCTGAGACCACCCACTTTGTAAATGTCAGAGACATAATTCAGACCCAGCTCTTACTGACTTGAGATCTAATACTCAGTCCCTTGTGTTAATACCCCAGCCCTATGTTCTCCAATCCTCAGTACTTCTAGTCCAGGGATGGGGAATCTGTGGCTTTCAGGCCACCTGTGGTCCTCTAGGTCCTCAAGTGAATCCAGTCAAAGGGCCAACCTTGAGGACCTAGAGGGCAGGTGGCATGAATGCCCCAGGTTCCCCACCCCCACTCTAGTCATTCACAACATCTCCAAGTCTAGTTATCCCACTTGTAAAATGAGGAGGTTGGCACCACCAAGATGGCGGACAAATAGTTGTGTGTATGCCTTTGCAATCAGTCAATTATTCAACATTCATTAAGAGCAAGGTGAATGAGTAGCTAGATGCTGAGCCTGGCATCAGAAAGACTTGAGTTCAAGTCTGGTCTCAGACACTTACTAGTCTTGACCCTGGGCAAATCACTTAACTCCTATTTGCCTCCATTCCCTCATCTGTACCAAATGGGGGGTAGTATTAGCACCTTCCTTTCAGGGTTGTTGTGAGGACCAAATGAGATAATATGTATAAAGCTTTTAGCATGGTGTCTGGCACATAGCAGCTGCTATAAAAATGGCAGCTATGGTTTTTGCTACATGCCGGGCATTGTGCTAACTACTAGCATCACAAAGAAAGGCAAAACATAGTTCCTGTCCTCAAGGAGCTTACAATCTAATGGGGCCAGACAATACATGAAAGGAAGCAAGAAAAGGGGGGTACAGGGAGGGAGAGAGAAAAGACCTGGCACTGGGGTAAGATGAAGAAATCCAGAAGAGTGCAATCAGATGGAAATGAAGAGCTATTGGACCTGGGGTCTCTCCTTAAATGGAAGTTTGAGCAAGAGAGGTCTCTGCTTTCCAATCAGGCATGGGAGCGAGGGGGCCCAGGAGCAGAGGGTGCTGACAAGATGTGAGTGCCAAGGCTGTCGTGATCTTGCAGGATGAAGACGTTCCTCAGACATAACAAAGGCGTGTAGAGGAGTCCACACTAAGAGATAGGTAATCAATAACCACATATGTATTAAGGTCCTCCTGTGCTAAGTGCTGGAGATGCAAGAACAAAATGACCCCTCCTCTCAGTGAGTTTACATTCTATGAAGAACGCACCAAGAACCTGTAAAATTATCAAGCAGACAAAAGTAAAATAAATACAAATAACATAAAAAGTACTTAAGGACAAGGAAGTTTGAGAGAAATAAATTGAAAAGAGTGTCAGACCTAGAGTCAGGAAGACTTATCAGTTCAAATGCGGCCTCAGACACTAGCTATATGACTGGACAAGCCATTTAACACTTTTGGCCTCAGTTTCCTCATCTGTAAGATGAGCTGGAGAAGGAAATGACAAACTCCTCCAGTATCTTTTACTAGAAAACTCCAAGTAGGGTCACAGAGAGTAGGACACAATCAAAACGACTGAACAAGGACAAAAATTTCCTTAAGGATATAAGGAGCTCCTTGAGGGTAGGGACTGAAAAAAATTTATATTCCCTGAGCTTAACCTAATATCTGTCACAAAATAAGTGCTGAATATTGCTTTCATTCATTAATTCATTTTCGAAGTTAGGATCCCTTAGGATTAAACTCAGTGTGTATGAATATGGAATTGAGACTCTTTGGTAGGAAGAGACTTTCTTCCCCCCTACAACCCCCCCCAAGAGTTTTTAAATAGAAATGTATCCTAGGGAGGCCAAAAAGAGAGAGAAGGGCCCCATATTGCTACATTTGTTATGATGGGACTCTTTGGGGTAGTAAAGAAACAAAACTTAAAATCACTACCCATCGTATGTCCCCTCCCAGCTCTGTTCCTGACTTTCTGGACTTCAGAAGCATGCTTCTGCTGCTGTCGCATCCTGGCACTTCCCTCAACACCCGAGGTTCTCCTTGCTCTGGAACATCCAATCACCCCTAGGCTTTCTCACCCTGGAAAATCCCTCCACGTGGCCCATACCCTCCTTCTTCTGGACAGCTCCATTTTGTGGAAGGGCCCAGGCTGTCCACTCTTCCTTGTCTTAGCCCTACTGCTGAATCTCTGGACTTCAAAATCCAGCCTCTGCTACAGCTTCATCTCCTCTCCCAGCCCTCCCCTACCCTGGACCCACTTTTCAGCTCCCTCTCTTTTGTCTCCCTCACTAGAACACAACCTCTTTCAGGGAAATGACTCCTTTTATTGACTTATAAATGTATGCCCAGTGCCTGACACATAGTAGGTGGTTTATAAATTCCCCTTGATTTGAGCAGGTCAAAGGGATACAAAACAGTCTCTGTCCTCCAAGAGCTCATATTCTATAGGGAAGAAACATTTACATGTTGAAGTAAATACAAAATATAATAACGATGAGTGAAAAGAGCACTTTGCCAGCTAAAGTTTGCCAAGGACTTTTTATATCTTATATTCTGTTATCCTCAAGATAACCTTGTGAAGTTCAGGCTGTTAAGTGACTTGCCCAATGTCACACAGATCCCGTGTTTGAGTCAAGATTCACACTCTGTCCTTCCCGAGTCTGAGCCCAGTACTCTACCTACTACGCCACCCAGCTGCCTCTGACATATATACAACACAAATTAGCCATAATTTGGAAGGGGGTGGGAAGGACACCTGCAACTGATAGGATCAGGATAGGCCTTAATCTCTAAACATTCTAATCACCAAAAAATTCACAGCAATCATTATTATCATCTCCAGGCATGCTGTACTGTCTGCTTTAGAAATCTCTTTGTGAGCGTGCTCTTGCTGTTAGTTCTAATGATTAACACATCACTAAGCCAAGCACAGGGCTCTTGTCCACATCTTCTCCCAATCAGTGAAATGTGGCTGTATTAGGGTCATTCAGTAACCACCATTACAGAAAAATGCCTTTGGGGGAGGTGGTTCAAGTGGAGAAGTGGACGAAGGCCAACTTATCCTTGACCTTTGAGCAGGTTGGCAGCAGGAGGAGCAGAAGGGTACAGCATACCCTGCCTTGAGCCGTATGCCCAACCAGGCTTCTTTGGGATTCCACTTCCACTTCAGCCAATTCTTCCAACACATCGAGTCAAGCGTGCACACACACATGCACCCTTCCCAGGATGTCTGACTCTTATCACGACCACTTCTGTCCCCCTGAGACTTTGTCACTTGTTAATAATACAGAACAAAGACCTACTGGCAGTGGGGGTTTTCTTGGCATGTCCCCCATGGCTGCTTTGCTTTTTTAGAGCCAACATCGTGAGTAAACTGGCACTATTTGTGTGTGTGTGTGTGTGTGTGTGTGTGTACAGATCTGAATGATTCATCTGCCAGGGTGGGATTGCTTTCTTTGGGAACCAGTGGTCTGATGCGGTCTGGACTTGGTTTGAGTCAGATCCCTAAAGAGGAGATGACTGGCTCAGCAACATGTACATCTTCAAATTCTGCTCCTGTGATGGGAAAAGTAAACCTGTTCCAGATGGTGAACTCCAGTAAGAAGCCAATGATGTTTTCTTGTCTCAATTTTCTTTGTTCAAAACATTATATTTAGAACTGGAAGGTACAAAAGAGGTCATCAACACACAAGAGCTCATTTCGTAGATGAAGAAGTTAGCTACGAAAGGGCAGGTGACTTAGGTCACACTGGCCCTAAGCGGTAGGGCCTGCACCAGAACCCAGGGCTCTGACTCCAAATCCCAAGTTCTGCCCACTGAGCAGTACTGGCTCTCTGGTGATATGTTTGCATTCGTCCCTCTAGCTAGTCACTCTTCAGTGTTGAATAACCTGTGAAAGCAGAGGCAGAAAATGTGGGTGGATTGGAAAAGCCAGTTTTCATGGCATCCACATGCAGTGATACCCGAGCTAGGGGTGGAGGGATGATGGATCCAACTTGATTTTCTTTAAAGTTTGGGTCAAGTTCTGATTTCTGTCTCTTGTCCCTCAAAGATTGAAATGACTGGAAGGATGGGAGGACAAATAGGAAATTGACAGGAAATTTCTACGTATATTTTCCACAAAAGAAACACAACAATTTGTGACTATCCGCATTGTAGTAAATTAAGAAGCAAACTTTTCTCGTTATGTGGAGAGGGAAAAGTTAAATGATGAAATTCAGCCTTGCTTAGAAACGGGCACATCAGCCCATCGAATAACAATATCCCTCTCCAAAGTTTATTAGGCAAAAATACTTGACAAGTGATTGCGGCCCCTGCACATGTTTCCCAGTCCGTTAAAATGAGGCTCTTTGGAACTTCAGTAAAATCCTGGTGATTCTTGGGAAAAGAATTTCCTTTCCTGCCTCCTCACTATTCTCAGTCCAGGAACACAAATGAGCTACCCAGGGCTGGAGGTCATTCCTGCCAGGTCACCACAACCAAGAAATGCATTCCCTGCCCTCCACATCTTTGTATTGGCTGCTTCCCATGCCTGGAATGTTCTGTCTCCTCATTTCTGCCTTTTAGCCATTTTAAATTTCAAATCTCTAATCTCCCTCAATAGAGGTCAAATCCCTCCTTCTGCAGGGGGTCTTTTGTGGTGCCTCACATCTGCTAATGTCTTCCCTTCCAAGGCCACCTGGCACCTACTTTGGATGTATCTCCTACATTGTGTCTATGTACATTCTGTCTCCACAATTTGCATTTAAACTCCTGGGAGTGATTTCTCTTTTTCTTTGCTTCTCCAGCATTTAGCACTGTGCCTGGCCCACAGTAAATATTTGATAAACATTTGTTGACTGAATGATTGATCTTGGCTAGACTGGTCCTTGGGGAGCAGGCAGTCAAGTATAGCCTGGAAGCCTCATCAGCCGGGGAGAGCTTTCCTTCTCCTGATGGTGCCACTAAGACCCCCAGTTCTTCTCCCACATGGGACCTTGGCAGAAGGTTCAAATTTTAACATAAAAAGGTTGATTTTCCTCGTGTAAGGTTTGCACTGGAACACTGTGAGCTAGCCCTGGAGATGCTGACCTGGGTGTATAATGTCCTTGGAAAGGGTATTTGCTACATTTGCATGAGTGAGGCCCCTACCATTCTCAAATCCTTGCTAATATAGTAGAAGACACCTGGGATTTCAGGGGCCAAAATCTCGTTCCTTTGGTTTAAGGCCTTAACTCCTGCTTTAGCTTCAAATCCTGCTATATGGAGAATACTTGTAGGGATCTTTTATTTATTCCTTACCTTGATTCTCTAACGGCCATACCAACACAAAGGGAAAGGAGCCCACTGTCCTGGGCTTTGCTGCACCTCTGAGAGAGTACAAAGAGCTACTCAACAGGGTCATTTCAGGGGCCACTTCATTTAGTCCCTTTCACTAAGGCTCTGAGACTTTTGTGACTGCCTTGGCAACAGTTCTAGGCACAGGAGTAGGATTTGAACTCAAGACTTCCTTGGGATTTTCTAATTCCAAATCCAAGACTTTCTCCTCTATACCTCAACACTGTTGGGCCTAGCAAAATAATCTTAGCAACACAGATGTTCATTTCTAAAAAGAACCTTAGTGGTCATTTGCAGTCATTCTATAGAACTGAGGCCCAGTAAGGGACTATTATTTTAGTTGCCTAGACCTGGTCCTGCCCTTAGGTTCATTAAATAGTCAATTTATTAGAATCTACCCTTTTTTATTCTCCCCAGAAGCTGGGAGTGGGGGGTGGGGTAGGCTCTGGGTCTAAAGGAGCTTCTGAGGGGGAGGAGGACTCATTTGGGCCTGTCTTATTTCCCCCTTGTGCCGCAAGCCAAGTTCCCACCAACAAGGTTCTGCCAAGATCACAGTGTACACGACGAAGCTCTCCAGTTCTTCGCGGGTGCACATACGCCCGTCAGAGCTCCTTGCCAGCTTGGTGCCACACCCCAGATGCCAGCTTTGGCTGTGGAGTAGCTCCCTTCCCCACTCCATACCCTGTGACATGAGCAAGGCTGTCAATCAGAGGGAGACCAGCCCAAGGAGAGCCACCCAGGAGCCCAGCAGATAGGGAGACCCTGAGAAGGGGAGCAGAGGCCAGGCCTCCGTGCCGGCACTTGGGGCACAAGGACCAAAGGCCTCCCTGCTTCTCTACCTCTGAGAAGGATGGAGGTCGAGCCTGATAAAGGCTTCAGCAAGAGTTCCCTAGCGATTTCTCCTTTGCTCCTGCTCCCCACTTCTGTCACCAGCCTGCTTTAGTCGCTCAAAGGCCCAGAAATAGGCCCCCATCTGATATTTTCATTGGTTTTGTTTTATAACATTTTGGAAATGATTGCACAACTCCTCCCAGAAGCTGATGTGAGCTGCCTCCCAGGCGATCCTCATCTCCCCGGGGAGGTGACCCGAGTTCTCTGGGCCTCTCTCTGCTTCTGGGCCTTCCCTCAGTGTTGTAGAGGATGCCACATTCAGTGTTAGGGTGGGAGGGTGACAACAGGGTGACCACGGAGGATGACAGTTTCAGGCATGCCAACTTCTGGTGAACGTAAGTCATACGAAAGTGGCCATCTGCATCTGTGGACAAAAGGGATATGAAGGCTGCAGAAACACAAAGTACCATTTAATGGACCCTTTAAAATGGGAAAGAGAATAGACCTGGAATGGAGGAATCCAAAGCCTAGGCCAGCCTCTGCCACCAAGTGGCTGTGGACAATCCATTTAACCTCCAAGCCTCAATCTACTTATCTGTAAAAAAGGAAACAAAGGAAGTGTGGGATGAGGACCCCTGCCCCACACAGTAGTTAGGAGGCACCTATGAGATACTGATTATAAATAATGTCCCAGATCATTTTTCTGTGAATTCAGACTGAAATGAACTGAGAAAGACCAATTCCGTTCACAGCAGAGACAGACCAAGTCTGAGCACTGAGGTCCGGAGGATTCCCTGGGGCCAAGTAGCTAGCTCCTACCCTGGGCCCCAGGTTCTTTCCATTCTCACAATCGCACTTCTGTTCTACCAACCTCGTGAGGCCGTAATTGATGTCTGGCTGTCCCCATTTTATAGATGAGGACCCTGGAGTTGGAGTGGCCATGTGGTGGGCTCAGCTCTCTCCAGACAGCATCCAAGGCAGGGCCTGCACCCAGGGCTCTTGATTTCTACTCCAGAGTTCTTCACACTCTGTCTGCCTCTCTGTAAGGGACAGAGTTACTCTGAAAGGCTTTTGGAGATCTCTAACACAATGAAAAAATGGGTTAAGGGTAGGAATGGGACCTGGGGTTTCATTGGTATATGGATCTCTGACTTTCAGCACCAGCCTTTGCCAGCTGCCAGGGGATGGTGGGTGGGAATTTCCTTGGCCTTCCTTCACCTTGTAGATTCACATTGTAGACTTCAGCACACCTCCCACCTCTAACCCTAAGATGTTGCTGTCTCTGCCCATGAGCAGAGGACAGGTGGACACAGAATACTTAAACCATTTCCTTTTCCAGGGATAGAAACTGTATACTTGACCCTCATTCCATTGAATTTGATTCAGCCAGCTTAACACAGGTGTTTTTTCATCATTATGAAACAAAACGTCAGACTATCAGCTATATGCGAAGTTTAGTTTTGTTTTTAAGAATAACAGTATATTACCAATGAATGTTAAAATCAGAAAAGAGGTGGATTAATGTTCTGACTCTGATTCCAACTAACCTGGCTGAGCCTTTGTTTCTCCATCTGTAAAGCTCAGATCTAATGCTCATCAGACCTACCTCACAGGTGATTGCCAGGAAACAGTTTTTTTGAAATTTTTATTTTTGAATTTTGAATTTTCAAAATGTAAAGCTTCTATAGAAACAGGACTTATTTTTAGAAGAGGCACCTATGGAATGTTGAATCATCTTGAAATGACAATTAATGTAATCACAAAAGGTTCTGGTATCTTGATGGAATCCATCAACCAAAATGTGGGAATAAGTCCTTAACCACTTCGGGAGGAATTAAGCGCTTTGATCATTGGATAAAGACAGATGTCACCACACCGCAAATATCTTGTAACTTGCTAAAAGAATCAAACACACCCCTGGGTCTATGTATAACACCGAAAGCCAGTTTGGCATCACACATCCCAGCTGCAGGACAGTTCATTGATGGCCAAATCCCAGGATGAGGAATTCCTGAAGGAGCATTGCCAGGAGAGGGGTTGTAGGGGGTTGGTTCTCTTTTCACTTCCCTCCAACCTCCACTACTGAGTGGGTGACAACCTTGTGGACTTCAAAGGGTTGAAACACCTAGAATTCCCATCAGAATGAGCAGTAGCAGTGCCCCTAGGCAGCAGTAGCTTATGGCATAGTCTACATCTGGGAAGTGAGAGACATACTGAAGACAAGTCCAATACACTGAGGATAGGCAGCCCCAGGACTCTCCAAAGACACCAACCTTTAGAACCCAGCACAAAGATATACTCAAGAGAAGTGTCGTGATGACCCCACAAAAGGAGAGTGGAGGGAGATAACTTCCCATAACTGGAAGTTGTGGGCTTAACCTTTGACCACATGGGCTCTCCTAGTTTGAACCCAATCTCCCCAGGGACCTTCTATGGGGGAGGGAAATGTCTGCCCCCAGTTTGTGGTCATCTTTTTTGTAACAATTGTCCCTGTCATACTTATCCAGTCAATACCTTTTTTTAAGAAGGTTGTTGTGCCTTTCTGATAATCATGAAGAAGTACACCAGTAGGGGATTGTGAGCAACAGTGCTAGAAACCCAGCCCCCTCAAGGTTACCATAGAATCCTAAGGGCTTCTGGTAAGGCACTCCCCAGAGACCTAACAAGGGACTGCCAGTGACTGTTTGGGGGAGCAGCCCCAGAGGGACTGCTATAGTTGGATTAAGTAATTAGATTTAAGAGGAACACAGCTACTAGCACATGCTTATTTGCCTGCTACCATCAGATGTTAAATGCTTTGGCTACAAGACCAAGAAGTTTCTTTCTCTCAAAATGTAGCCCCAGGCTGTCCTTTTATTCCATAAAGTCTGTTATTGCTGTTTTTCAAATTAAAAATTCATAAGAGGCCTGATACACATATGAAAAGATACACAGCTGAAAACTATTGTAATTCAAACAGTGTTCCCAGAAATGCCTTTATGGCCATACATATTGTCTACATGTGCTTGTGTTCTTTGAGTTACATATTCTGTGAATGTCTGTACAAAAGTGTGCACACGTGCAGGCTCAGCAATGGATGCAGGCCTAGCAAACTCCAGCCCCTGTTCGTAATCACCACCAAAATAGAAGACGGTCCTTGTCCCATGAGGAATAGCTCATGGGGTCCAGGGACTCAGCCTCTTGTCTCAAGGAGCCTGGAAATGGGTGTCTCTGCTTCTCCCAAGACTTCATCAAATGTTGGACATGTCCTTTCTCAGATGTTAAAGAACAGAAGAGTTTGAATGTTATTGTGTAATATTCCAGTCAGGATTATTAGGAGAAATAGAGCATCTTTCACCAATTCTAACAGGAGGTTTCCCTTTGAGATTCCAGGGACAGATCCTCTTCGAGTGGCAAGATTTGTTTCAGAAAGATGCTAGCATCATTTAAAACCCATGAGATAATAAGCAGCATGTTCTTATTCTCATCACCATCAGCAAAGCAGGTCTCCTTCAGTCATGGTTGGCATCTCCATGGATACTTGCCCCACATGTTTAAAGCCCAGAGGAAGTGAAATGACTAAGAAATCCAAGTTTCAACATTTGGCTTGGACTGTGAATGCCCAGCAATGCCACTACTAGATCCATACTCCAAAGAGGAAAAGCACTCAAATCTCCAAAAATGACTTCTAGGAGCTCTTTTCATGGTGACAGATTTGAGAGATAAAGGTTCCCAGCACCTGAAGGACGGCTGACAAACATGAATCTAATGGAATAATGGGCTTTAAGAGTAATGAAAGCAACAACTTCAGAGGAACCTAGGAATGTTTTGGGGGCTGATTTAGAGACAAGTGAGCAGAACCAGAACAGTTTATACAGTAAGAGCACTGTACAGACAGACAAACCTAAAAGACTTAAGAATTCTAATGAGCACAATGAAGAACCATGATGCCAAAGGACTGCTATTAAAGCATGTGGCCCACTTCCTGACAGACACCTAATGGACTAGATACACAGCATGAGGCACACATTTTTGGACACAGTCAATGTGGGAATAAATTTTACTTGACTGCATTATTTGTTACCAGAGACTTTTTTGGGAGGTGGGGCTGGGTTGTTTTTTTTTTTCCCAGTGAGGGGAGATAGAAGGGAGGAAAAAATACTTTTTAATGGAAAAAGTAGTTAATAAAAACAAAACTCAGGCTTAGGCTTAGCAATGTATGGGGTTTTATAAAAACTCAGTCAAATGATTTCAAGCCCCCACTTTACCGTTTGAGAGGGCACTCATGTGGTCACATCAGACATCTGGCACAAGGAGATTATTTCATTTTGGCCTTTGTATGCCCATAGACCAATGGAAAAATTAATAAATCCCTTAATAAATGGATGTTGAGTGAATGAAAAACCTGTAAGTTCTATATTTGTGTGCTCCCTGAAGTGTCCCAATCCACCTGGCCCAATGCTCATGCATAGGCCATAAGGTCAGATCCACCCAACTCCACTATTACTAATTCTCTGATTTTTCAACCCCCAGAAGATCAAAGGGAGCAGATTAGGCCTTGAAGTTCTTGCAGGGAAGAAGCCAGAACACAGCAATTTGTTGGTGAGGAAAGAAACAAAATCTACAAACACCGGAAATGAAAACTAAAAAACAAAGAAACAAAAAACCATGGTGGTCTAGTACCCTCTTATATGTAGGCAAGCAGCCCTGGGTGATGCAAGGGCTTGAGGTTCTGCCACCTCTAGAACTGCTGAAGCATCACCATTTTATACTATAGCATAATAGCTGGTGTCCAAAATGATGACCCCAAGTGATTAAGGAAAACCATATTAGTCAATCAATTACATTTATTAAGTATTTTCTTTGTTCTAAGCATGGTGCTGTTCAGGGGATATAAGGTAAGGCAAAAACATGACCACTGATGTCAAGAAACTCACACAAACCTAACCAGGTACTATTGAGATAGAGAAGAAGAAAGGGAAACACCTGAAAGAGAAGGCATTGATACCAGAGGGAATCAGAGAGAGGCCTTGGGAGGAAAGTAGCATTTGAGCTGAATCTTGAAGGAATCCAGGGAAGCCCAGAGGTGAAGATGGATGGAGTGAGCATTTCTGGCATGGGACACAGTCATTGCAAAGGCAGGGAGTCAGGAAATGGAGGGTTGTGCACAGAGTCTGTGCAAAGGAGTGAAATAGAATCAGACTGGGAAGTTGGGAATAGAGCAGGTAGTGAAGGACTTTATATGACCAACCACTTCATGTTTGATCCTGGATCTAAGGGGAAGCCATAGGAGGTTAGTCAATGAGGGTGTGACATGCTTCATTTACTCATCCACAGTGTCCTGGAAAACTTCGTTCAGCCTAATGTGGCCCACGAACCTCCCAGTCACTGCAGCTAAGTAATTTCCCTGGTCGGACAGAACATCAGGGACTGCATTCTGTTTTGGGCTCCCCAATGTGGACCAAGCATTGACAAGCTGGGGGGAACCAGGAAGGCCAAGTGCCTCAAGAATGTGCCAACTGAAAGGAGGGTTAGTCAGGAGAAGAGAATCCTCAGGGGGTAGGAGGGCGTGAGAAACATCTTCATGTATTTGAAGGGATGTGATTATTTCAGAAAATTATATTCATTCTGCTAAGCCCCATAAGGCAGAACAAGGAACTAGAGGAAGAAACTGCAAAGTGGCTGGTTTTCCCTTGAGGAAGGAAAATATGATGAAAGCTATTCAAAAGTAAAGTAAAGCCTGAGCATGGAGCAGGTTGTCCCCCCATGCCAGCAAGATCAAAATGATCTCTTATCAATTGTGTCCAAAGAAGGATTCTCATTCAGGCCCACTTTGGGTGACATGGCCCCCAAAGTCCTTTCCAACTCACATTCTGTGGTTTGGTGATTCTCTTTTCACTAGAAAACCTTTTGGTGTTTTTAATGAAAGAAATTGTATTTCCTCCACGAAAATTCTCCACTGGTGTCCCATCATAGTGTAAAAGTGACTCTCGGTTCTTAGAGGCTGCACCCATCAGGTTGTACCAGGCTGGGAAGACTGTGTCTCTCAGCCCCACCATGATAAGAGTTCTGCTGTTTAGGGACCAGTCTGGTTAAGTTTAGAGAGGCTCATCACCAACTGAGCTCTAAGGTGATGATTTGTTTTTTAAACCTGTAATCACAGCCATTCACAAGGACTTTCCACTAAGGCATGGAGGGATTGTAAATTCCATGTGCATGCAGTCATAGCTCCTCAAATATTAAAGTTATCCTGTGTAGGAAGGCAGGGAATGGGCAATCTAGGCCTACAAGTTTTTATCCATTTTTTTCTTTTAAATTTTTATTGTTATCTTTAATTTTTACATAACTGTCATTTACAAATATATTCTTCCTATCTCCCCTGCCCAGATAACCATTTCTTGTGATAAAGAATGAGAGAGAGGGAGAGAGAGAGAGAGAGAGAGAGAGAGAGAGAGAGAGAGAGAGAGAATGAAAGAGAGAGTAATCAAAACTAACCCAAACATTGATGATGTATAACATTATGTTCAACAGGGATGGCCCCTTGCCTCTACAAAGAAGGGACAATGGTCCGTTTACCCCTCTCTTCTTTAGGGCTAACTTTGGTTCTTTTGATTAAATAGAATTTAATTCTGCTCATTGCTGTTGTAATTCTTTGCAATTTTTGTTTTTGTAGTCATAGTGTATGTGTGTTTTTTTTCTGAGTCTGCTTACTTTGCTCTGCATCAGGCCATACAAGTCTTCCATCCTTCTTACAACACAGAAATATTCCATTCTATTCACGTACTTCAGGTTAAATTCTGAAATATTTTTAAATGTCATATTGCTCCAGTGGGTAACCTTTGTTCTTCTAAAAGCTTTTCTTATACAGATTTGCTTCTTCCTCAAATATTTCGCATCTTATCCAGGAGATTTCTGACAGTCCCTCTCCGGGGCACTGTCTTTAAACTCCAGAGCTAAACATTTGGGTTCATTAAACAGAGACTAGTCTAACAAGTGGAGAAAATACAAGAAAGCCTCTGACTCAACCTTAATGTTAGAGAATCAGACGCTAAAGAAGCTCTCTTCCCTCCCTTTGTGCTCCTTGTATGGCCTGTCTATTACCAATAGATCTATGGCCAGGATTTGTCTCTTGCCTTTCTTCTGTTCATGAGGCTGGAAAGAGTTAAAATGACATTGATGAAGTGCAGCAGCTAGAGAAGTCATGGGAAAAGCAACAGAAGCCAAGGGCTGTCCTAAGCAGAATGTACCCAGAAGAAGCATGGGAAATAAGTGATGACAAGAAGGGTCATTAGCCAATTGAATCCAGATTTCTGAAGAATACACTCTCATTGAATAAAGAGGTATTTTCAGAGCATGGTATTGCACGAACAAGAAACCACTTTCCAACTTCTCTTTCAAAATATTTGCTAAACACTCGCTGTGCAGATCTGTTCATCCTGTGGTAAGTGTGGACCAAATAAATAAAGTGAGGTAGGAGATTGGTCTTGCCCTCAAGAAACTTACAGGCAAATACTGCAGAAGGGCTCACAGAGATATTTTGAGGCATTAGAAAGCTCCTTGGAGAAAATGCTCCATCCAACTGACATAGAGCATGCACTGCCCACATCATCTTCTCTTGTCTGATTCTTCTCTAGGCTTTTCCATTAATCTTCCAAGATGCTACACAAGTTCCTGGAGACTCATACCATGGATCTTTCAATAGCTAATGTATGCTCATTGGTAAACCTATCAGCAAAATACGTGAAAGATAATATTATAATTATCTAGTCCTTTAAGAGTTATAAAGGAATGGGCAAAGCTATTGACCAACATTGGTTTTAATGATGATGAAGATGATGATGAAAAAGTTTGCATTAAGTATTGAGTATGGGTACATGCATGTATGTATGTCTATACATATGTATGCATGTATAGCAGCAGTAATAGGGCAGAGCCAAGATGGCAGAGCAAAAGCAGGGACTCACTTGATCTCTCCAGCAAATTCCTCCAAAAACTTGTAAAAAAATGAGTCGAAACAAATTCTAGAACAGCAGAACACACAAAAAGACAGAGTAAAACAAATTCCAGCCTGATACAACCTGGAAGGTCGACAGGAGAGGTCTGTTGCACTGGGCTAGGACAAGAACACAGTCCTGCACAAGCCATGTCAGCACATACTAGGCCCCAGTGAACCTGTAGCAGGCCTCAGGGGACAGAATTTCAGGAAGCTGTGACAGTCTCCAGACTTCTCAACCCACAAACACTAAAGACAACTTAGAAGGTCAGTAGGAAAGGTCTGTCAGAACTGGGTGAGAGAGAAGCACTGTCTGGCCCATGTCCCAGCCCTAGCACAGCCCTAGGTGGTAGTGGCAGAGGCAGTAACGCAGTGGAGGCAGCAGCAGTGGTAGGGGCTACTTCCAGAGCTCTCAGCCCACAGATAGTAAGCGGATTGAACAACTAATCAGAAGGAGATTACAGGGGTCTTTTTGCTGGCACTAAGACAGGATTCTGTTACTTTGCCTATACTTGGATCTGGGGTGCAGTCCTGGGTGGAAGTCCTGGGGAAAGGAGAAGCAGTGGCATGGCAGAGCCTGTGGCAGCGGTGGAGAGGAAACCTTCCTCACATTTCCAGGATAGAAAAGAGTGCTTGTGGTCACTCACAGACCAGAGAACAGGCCAGGAGAGGAGTAAACACCTCTCCTTTAATCATACCACCTTGGAAGAACTGAAAACTTGCAGTTCCCTAGAAGTATCTCTGAAAACAGCTGCATAAAACCCCTGAAGCTTGAGACAGTGCACCCTCCACACTAGAAGCAGAGCTGTACCTTAACAAAGAGTTTAAAATTCAAACAATTGGTTTTTTAAATTAATTTTTTTTATTTTTAGTTTACAATGCTCAGTTCCACAAGTTTTGGAGTTCCAAATTTTCTCCCCCTCCTTCTCCTCCCCTCTTCCCCCAAGATGGCATGTAATCCAATACAGGTTCTACATATACCTTCACATTAAACTTATTTACACAATAGTCAAGTTGTAAAGAAGAATTACAACCAAAGGAATGAACCATGAGAAAGAAGAAACAAAACCAAAAAAGAAGGAAAAAAATTTTAAAATTAAAAATAAATAAATAAAAGTCAAACAATTGGCTGAGAAAATGAACAAACAGCAGGGAAAAAAAACTCAGACTATAGAAACTTACTTTGGTAACAAGGAAGATCAAAACTCTCTCAGAAGAAGACAACAAAGTCAAAGCTCCTACATCCAAAGCCTCCAAGATAAATATGAATTGGCCTCGGGCCACGAAAGAGCTGAAAAAGGATTTTGAAAGTCAAGTAAGAAAAGTAGAGGGAAAAATGAGAAGAGAAACAAGAGTGATGCAAGAAAATCATGAAAAACAAGTCAACAGCTTGCTAAATGAGGCCCCAAAAGATATTGAAGAAAATAACACCTTAAAAATAAACTAGATAAAATGGCAAAGGAGCTACAAAAAGCCAATGAGGAGGAGAATGCCATAAAAAGCATAATTGGCTGAATGGAAAATGAGGTCCAAAAGATCACTGAAGAAAAAAAAGGCCTTAAAAATTAGAATGGAGAAAATGGAAGCTAATGACTCTATGAGAAATCAAGAAATTATAAAATAAAAGCAAAATAATAAAAAAAATAGAAGACAATGTGAAATATCTCATTGGAAAAACAACTGATCTGGAAAATAGATCAAGGAGAAATAATTTTAAAATTATTGGACTACCCAAAAACCATGTCCCCCAAAAAAGAACCTACACATCATCTTTCAAGAAATTATCAAAGAAAACTACCCTGATATTATAGAACCAGAGGGTAAAACAGACATTGAAAGAATCCACTGATCACCTCCTAAAAGAGATCCCAAAAGGAAAACTCCTAGGAATATTATAGCTAAATTCCAGAGTTCTCCGGTCAAGGAGAAAATATTGCAAGCCACCAGAAAGAAACAATTCAAGTATTGTAGAAACACAGTCAGGATAACATAAGATTTAGCAGCTTCTACATTAAGGGATTGTAGGGCTTAGAATATAATATTCCAGAGGTCAAAGGAGCTAGGATTAAAAACAAGAATCACCTACCCTGCAAAACTGAATGTAATCAATGGGGGGGGGGGGTTGATTTTCAATGATGTAGAGGAATTTAAGGCATTCTTGAAAAAAGACAAGATCTAAAGAGAAAAATCCATTTTCAAATACAAGACTTAAGACAAGCATGAAAAGGTAAACAGAAAAGAGAAATCATAAGTGTTGAACTGTTTACATTCCTACATGGCAAGATGGTATTTGTAACTCATGAGACCTTTCTCATTATTAGGGTAGTTGGAGAGAATATATATAGACAAAGGTCATAGGGTGAGTTGAATATGAATGGATGATATCTAAAAGTTAAATTAAGAGGTGAGAGAGGAATGTACTGGGAGGAGTAAAGGAGAGGTAGAATGGAGTAAATTATCTCACATAAAAGAGGCAAGAAAAAGCTTTTACAGTGGAGGGGAAGAGGGAATGAGTGAACCTTACTCTCATTGGATTTGGCTTAAAGAGGGAATAACATACACACCAAATTAGGTATGGAAATCTATCTTACCCTACAGGAAAGTAGGGGGGAAGGGGATAAGGGGGAGTGGTAGAATGGAGGGGGCAGAATGGGTTATCAGAAGCAAACATTTTTGAGAAGGTTCAAGGTCAAAGGACAGAATAGAATAAACAGGAGGAAGGATAGGATGGAGGAAAAAATAGTCTTTCACAACATGACTATTATGGAACTGTTTTGCATGATCATACATGTATAACCTATTTCAAATTGCTTACTGTCTCAATCAGGGTGGGAGGAGAGGGAGGAAGGAACAGAAGTTGGAACTCAAAGTTTTAAAAATGAATGCTAAAAATTGTTTTTACATGCAACTGGGAAATAAGATACACAGGCAATGGGGTATAGAAATCTATCTTACCCTACAAGAAAATAGAAGGGGAAAGGTATAAGAGAAAAGGTGGGCATGTCTGGGTCCAAATTTCATATGACAAATCCCCTTCATAAAAGCATTTGTTCTGTGAAACTTGGACTCAGTCAGGGGACCACACTCGAGGACCTAGAGAGCAGTGCGTGGCCTTGAGGCCACAGGTCCCCCACCCCTACACCAGGGCCTGGTCCAAGCTCCATGCAGCACAGGAGCGAGCCAGAGTCACTGAGGTTCTATGACACCCAAGGCCGAGTTGGCAACAAGGAATAGAGCTGGGATTTAGATCCAGAACAAGCTGCTTAGTGTGTCTACTTTGCTAGGCCAAGATCCCAGATGAATCCAGTCCCTGCCCTCCTGTAGCACACATTCTGTTTGGAGTCATGCTGCCCTGCGACTACCCTACCCCCCACCCCCACAGGCTCTCAGGCCTTGCTCCTCACTTTCCACCTCCAAGAAGCTTGCCTTGAGTGTAGAAGCCCATCTCCTCCAGCACCCTGTAGTGTTCATGGTGTGTGTGTGTGTGTGTGTGTGTGTGTGAGAGAGAGAGAGTAGGGCACATTGCTCTCCATTGTTGAATGGACATAGAGAAGACGTTTGCTATGTGGAGAAGTGAAGCAATGACCCTCCTTGGAGGCGGTGAAAAGCTGCCATCTTGAGAAGGATTTTGGTGCCATCTCTCCAGTGTGCCTTGCTATCCTTGAGGATAGAGGAGGGCAGAGGGGAGCAGCAGGTCTTCAGAAGGTAGGCTTCCTGTTGGCTTTCTAAGTCCTCCCCTGCTTGGACCCCATACCCACAGATTCTTCCCCAGTAACTTCAGCCCACAGCTTTATGCTATGTTCATTAAGCCTGGAACTTGGCGCTGTTTCTCTAATACACCACAGGGGATGCCCTGGGGCTGGCATCAGGGCCCAAGTCTGCCCTCTGACAGGAGCCCAAAGTATGGAGAACTCCACGGGTCATCTATTCCTTTCCTTACAACCCATTTCAGTCCAATAGCTTTAGGCGAGAGAATTGGAAGCACGATCTCATGGTGTAGACACCTAGCACCTCATCCCAGGACCCTACTCTGGGCCCATTTCTGGGCCCACACATTTAGTGAAAAAGTTGACAGGAGAGTTGATTGTCTTGTGCCCACTATCACCCCTCTGGAACCTTGTGATTGCTTGCCAGCATCTCCAATAAAGCTGTTTGGAGAAATCGACAGCAAGAAAAAAACAAAAAGAAGGGAGGGGTGGTGTGATAGAAGGGAGGGTAGATGGGAGGAAGGGGAATCAGAATGCACACAGTTTTAGGGTGGCAAGAGGGGAGAAATGGGGAGAAAATTGGGATCTCAAAATCTTGTGGAAGTGAATGTTGAAAACTAAAAGTAAATAAATAAAAAACGTAAATGATACTAAAAATAAAATAAGAAACAACGTAAAAAATTGAAAAAGTGAAAAAGAGCACTAAAAATGGCTCCTGTGTCTGTAACACTTTCCATACATAATCTCATTTTATACCCAAGACAACTTTGTGACATAGGCGATGTGATTCATTCAGAATCGAGTCTGGCTTAGCACCAGCATTTGCTTCCTGACATTTTAGCTCCAGCTTTCCGTAACTTAGCCCACCTCATCTTTACAACCACCTTTTGGAGTAAAGCACCATTTTTATATAGGTCACAGAGGTTGAAGTGGAGAGTTCTGTTCCATGACAGAATGGAAGAAGTGACCCGTAGGGACCCTTCCACTCTTGAGAGCGTGACTTCATATCCATAGCTCTGTTTATTAAATATGATGTTGCACATGGCTGTCTTACTTCTTTTTTTTTAGGCTTAAGAAAATTTTGCATTTTTTTGAAATATGTTGGTTACTGAAACTTCAGGATAAAAACAAATATCTGAAACTGATATCTAGCTTAAAAGCTCTATCAAATCCAACAAAAAATCTTGAATATTCCCTTCTATAAATTAAATTACAGACATTTTCTATAACTACTAAAGATAGGTGATGAATATTATATTGTCAAAGCACATATTAGCAGTCTTTAAATACACAATAGAAATAGTACATAAACAGTTTGGTATCTCATGTTATTTTCCATATATACTTCATTTTAGCTTTGCAGAGTATTTGCAATCATTGTGAATCTTTGCCTCAGACTCTCTCTTTTTTGTTTCAGAAGGTTTTCTAAAGTACTGGCTTCTTTGAAGATTGCATCAAACTCTTCAATGTAAGAAGCATCCACTGCTGCTCTCTCATTTAAAATCTATGCATATTTAGTCAACAGCAGATTAATCTCCTTGTTCATATCATTTAAAACTTTCTCCAGGACTTCGGCTTTATAAAATGATGGCATAGCACTTTCAGAAAAAGTAGAATCTGATTTTACAAGAGAAGACAATTGTGGACCCAGTAAAGTTTCACTCTCCATCTCTCTTGGTCGCTTACAACTTTTATTCTCCACAGATTTCACTAGTTGACTTGCCATAGTAACTCAGACACAATTTCTGTAAAGTCAAAAGTGATGCCTAACTTAGGTGCAAATTTTAGGTCCTTGATATATGAAGGTCCCTACTGGAAAAACATCGGACGGACGAGGGTCTCCGTGGTCACACTCCGGCTGTCTTACTTCTGAAGTAAACAAATGTAACACCAGATAGATCAGTGCTGTGGCACCCTCACTCTCATCGCAACAACACAGCCTGCAGCAGACATGTTCAAGCAGGGATGTGTGATGTCATAACTAGGGCAGGGGACCTTGGGTTTTGCCTCCATGAGCCAAAATTCATGGGGCGCTGACAATACTTCTAGTCATCCAGCAGCATAGAAAAAATTGAGCTCAGTGCCTACTTGGCAAGATTAATTAAAATAAGAAATTGTAACCTATTAATAACATGCCCTCAGCCAGTACTCTCTTATCCCATTAAATGATCATAGATTCAGAGGTGGAAGAGGCTTTCAAAGTCATTGAGTCCAACCTCCTCTGCTTATAGGCAAGGAAGGTGAGGCCCAGGGGAAGAGACTCATCCAGGTTCATACAGCTAGTAAGTGTCTAAGGCAGGATTGAATCCAGGCCTTCCTGACTCCAAATCCAGTGTCCAGTCCATTAGAGCATGTGCCTCTTTGGATACATTCCATCCTGGATGAATGACAAGGGAGGACAGAACTCTGCCCACATCTGGTTGGTAAACAACTATTTCTGTCCTGCCATGCAGGGAGATACTAAGTCCCACGACTTACCTATCCTTTCTCTGGCCATCATTGGACTGCTTCTCACCTGTCCATAACTGTTGAGTGACATCATCATTCCTTGGGGAACAAGAGATTCAATCCTCCTCAAAAGATCTATGCTCTGTTGGGAAAAAACCTCTAACTTGTTCCAGTGGTCCCAGTGTTGAGTACTCCTTCTTCCTCCCTCTCTCCTCTCATTCACAGTCCTCGATAGCTCCCTATTGCCATTGGGGCCAAATGTACACTCCTCTGTTTGGCATTTAAAGCCCTTCCCCACCTAGCCCTTTTCCCCATCTCCAGCATTATTATACATTGCTCCTTTCCATGTTCTCTATGGTCCAATCAAGCTGGCCTTGTTGTTTCTCAAACACTCCCAATTCTGGGTCTTTGCACTCACCTAGAATCCTGGAATCCTGGAATCCTCACCTCTGACACTTGAAATCCCTGGCTTCCTTCAAGAATAGATTTGAGCATTGCCTCCAAAGGAGGCCTAACCCCCAGGAAAGGGCCTTCCCCCCAAAAAAGTTATCTTATATCTGGTATAAATGGCACTTCCTCCATTAGAGTGTAACCTCCTTCAGGTCAGGGACTGGCTTACTTTTGTCCATCTATCTCAGTAACTGGCAGAGATGGCGTTTAACATGTTTCTTAACTGAGTCCTCTAGCCTCCAACCTGATGCTAGGATTCCCCTCTGCCTCTACAGATTTTGCCTTCTTTGTTTACCCTTTGTAGCTTCATTTGGCTCTTTAAAAGAACAGTTTGTCTTGTGCCATACACTCTCCTCCAATTCTGTCTCCTTCTCTTCTAGAAGGGAGACTGCTATGCCCTGTAGCCATAGACCACCACAGTTTGGCTCCCAGATGAGAACACACGATGCACTTTTTCAGTTTTCTGCAAAATTCTCTCCTTGTCCTCCTTGCTGGAAGCAATTCCATTCAATTAGAGAAACAGTTGGTGAGGCCCTTCTGTGTGTAGGACCCTGTGCTACGTACAAAGACAAAATATATAAATAAATAGAACAGTCCCTCCCTCCAGGAACTTACAGAAGAGACTGGGCTGCTTTGGAAGCCTCTGGGGCAGATTCACAGCCATTGTCCTCTTTGCTACTGATGGCTCCTGGGAAATCCAACCTTTCTGGTTGGCCTCTAGGGGCTGCATTGCTCTAATCTCTGACCTGTCAAAGCCAGAAGCTGCCCTCAGCTGTTGGGAGAGAGAAGGCTGTAGCTGTGAAGCAGCTTAGAACCAAGGCTCAGCTCTGCCTTTCCTCTCCCTCTTCCTCCCCCAGGGCTCAGATTCCAGACACCCACTCCATTCTTATGACACCTCTTTTCTTCCCTTCTCACTGCAGAATGTCAAGTTTTGTCCTCCCTAAAGGTGATTTCAGGTATCTAGGAGCAAGTGGGAGGTGTTTGCTTGTTGTTTGTTGTTGCTGGGAGCTGATGGACTGACCACACCTCACAGAGGGAAACCCCCCTCTACTTTTGAGAAAGTCAAGATAATGTGACAATTCAAATCAAGTCAACATGCATTTATTAAGCACTTATTGTGTGCCTGCACTGCACTAAATGCTGTGGATTCAAAGAAAGGAAAAAAAATAACAAATAAAAGTCTCTGCCCTTAAGGAGTTCAGAATTTAATGAAGAGGATGATATGTAAACAACTTCATACAGGCAAGATGTAAACAGGATAAATTGGAGATAATCACTATGCTGATGGGGCAGTAATGATGGACCCCAAAAAGGCCCTGGACTTTCCCACATGGCCCGGGTCCCTGGCATTTGCCTGGGGCACCCAGCCTTTCCCATTTAATAGTCCTCACAACTGCCATTTGTGACCCCACTCTAGACCACTATTCTTTAATTCCATCTAGACCCTTTCTGTCACCTCCCAGTACTACTTGGCCACTCCTAGATCACATCCAGACCTTCCCACATACTTTCCCCAGGTCCTTCTTGCCTCCATTAAAGGGCACAGGCTCTTTAAGAATCTGGCCCACTCGCATTAGCCATACAAATGCTCAGACTCTTTAAATCTGGCCCATAGCATGGATTCTTAAAACCTTGCCTGCCTCAACTGGCATTTTAGAAACCCTGTTTCTGATTTAAAAAAGACTTGGGTATAATTCTTTCAAGGCACAACCTGTGCTGTTTGCCCTTGAATTTTGGGGTTCCCAGCACCCCTAGACCTCAGCAGTATAAGAGAAAACCAAGAAAGTCTTCCTGTAATTAATAAACTAAGTCAAAGTGTTAAAGAAAACTTTTTTTTGACTTTTACAATTTTAAATTTAAAGAATTCTGAATTGTTGAATTCTTCAGGAAATTTTGACATTACAGTCAGTAATCTTAGGATTGTGGATGGGACTTCTTCCAACCCTCTAATTTTAAAGATGATCAAAATGGAGCCCTGGGAAGTAAAGGGACTTCCCAAGGTCATACAGACAGGCAGCCACAGGTCTGGAATCCAAAGCAAAGGCCTCTGCCTTCAGGTGGAGTGTCCTTTCCAGTACATTGCATGGCCTTTCATGCAGTTCACAGGTGCTGACTTCACTTCTCCTCTTCTTCCCCAGACTCACTCTTGGGGCTCATGACAGTAATCCTTTCAACAAGATACAGTTATGGTTTCTCAAGTGGCCAGAATGGCATCGTAATATAGTCTCCATACCCAGCACACAAAGGGTTTCAGTGGCCTAGATAGAGAAATAAAGGCTCTGTATCTGGTCATGTCTACCTCTGTGATGATACTACCAGTCGTTTCTGCAAAAAAAAATCTAGAGAAATCATTATGCTTGTACCCTTGAGCCAGCTCAAAAGATCACAGGAGCACAGAGGACTAGAAGACACTTTAGAGACCAGTTTTCCTCAGTTTCCTCATCTGTAGAATGAAGATATTTTATTTGCTAGCCTCCAAGTCCAGCAGATCTGTGATCCTTATCCAGGGTCACATAATTAATAAATGTCTGAGACAGGACTTGAATCCACATCATTCTGACTCCAAGGTGATGTCCTGGTACCCCTTAGATTGCTTTAATTCAATGACCATTGAGCCTTGGGACCATCAAGTCACACAGTGAACAACGTTGGATGCTCTTTGGGCATACGGGTGAGCAAAGAAGAAATTCAATCTGGCACAATGAAATGTATTGGAACGCAGGCCTTGGCTCTCAAATGTAGCACTGGGCCAACAGGGAGGCAGAGAAATGCTGCCCAGATGGTGTCACTGGAGGAGTACCAAGAACATTATGATTAAAAAATGTGAGTGGCATTGATCTACAACTTTTCCTTTGAAAAAGATTTGAGAGTCTTAGTGGACAGCAAGCTCAATATAAATCATCTGTGTGATATGGATGCTGAGGAAGCCCGTGGAATCTTAGGCTACCTTGAGAGGCTTGGCCTCCAGGAATAAGCAGGCACCTGCCTCCCTCTACTCTGCCCTGGTCAGACCATGCATAGGGGACACATTTTGGGACTGACATTGTCGAACTGGGTGGCACACAGAGGTGAGTAACCAGGAGGGAGAGGGGTCTCAAGGTCATGCCATATGCTGAGCCTTGGGCAAATTACTTAACAACTTCATGGACCCAGTTTCTACACCTGTAAAATGAGCAGCCAGAGCGGATGACTTCTAAGTACTTTCCAGCCCTAAATCTATGAAACGAAGATTCTATGTTATATTTCTCTCATGTAACGTAGGCTGCCTGAGGGCAGGGCTTACTTCATCTTTTCCTTATATCCTAAACATCCAGGTTCAGTCCTGCCTCTTATTCTTACTACCTGGGTAACCTTATCAAATTCTTTCAACTCCATAAGTCTCCATTTCCTCATTTGTGAAATAAAGGGTTTGGACCAGATGGCCTCTGAAGTCCCTTTCAGCTCATAATTTTTGATGCTTGGAACTGTGTATACTTAATGGTCAGAAGAGAAGTCTTGGACCCAGTGATGCCGTTTTTCAATAATTTGAAGAGCATAAAGACACTCTACTTCACCCCATTTGTTGGGGCAAAGAATTGTAAACTGAGGCAATGTCCATCAATTGGGGAAGAGCTGAACAAATTATGGTATATGAAGGTCATGAAATACTATTTTTCTACAAGAAACGATGGAGAAAAAGAGAAACCTGGGAAGACTTTTATGAACTGATGCAAAGTGAAGTGAGCAGAACCAGGAAAAATGTGTATATATATACATATATATATATATATATATATACACATATATATATATATACATATATATATATATATACAATAAGAATATTGTATAAATAATAAACTTTTAAAGATTTAGTAACTCATCAACACAATGACCAACCACAATTCCAAAGGACTCATGACAGAATATGCTCCTCTCCCCCAGATAGAGGCGATGGATTTAGAGGGACAATTGAAGCATATTTTCTTTTCTCTCTGTCTCTGTCTCTCTCTCTGTCTCTGTCTCTCTCTCTCTCTCTCTCTCTCTCTCTCTCAGCATGGTTAATGCAGGAATTTATTTTGTATGACTACATATTTGTAATAGGTTATGTTTTTCTTGCCTTCTCAATGTAGGGGGGAGGGAAAAAGAAAATTTAGAATTTAAAATAAAATTGAATTCTAAATGAATCAATAAACAAATAAGTGTGTGTGTGTGTGTGTGTGTGTGTGTGTGTGTGTGTAAATAAAAGTATGGGTGAATGAATAAAGGATATGTGACTTCACAATTAGAGTTGTCTCAAAGTGGAGGGTGTTCCTTTGAGAGAGGGTGGGGCTTCCTCCTGACTAGAGGTCTTCAGATAAAGGCTGTATGACTAATCATTGAGGATAGCATAAAAAAGACTGTCATTCAGGTCCGGGTTGAACTAGACCTCTCTAGGGCCTTCCTCGTTTTGGGATTCTGGGAAGCCCACCCTGACAATGTTTGCTATTCCCGCCATTAGAGTTTCTCCTTAGGTATTTCCATCCCATATAATATCTGCATCTTGATTGCCTAAAGACCTATTTTTTTTTTACATCAGAGTGTGCTGGGAGTGCTGACCTACCAGTTTACTCATGTTTGTCCAGGGATTAGCAGATTAGCAGCTGTTATTTTTTTCCCTGATTAAAACCATATATGTTCAACCCTCTTCAGTCATCTCAAGAAGATATGGTGATTTAGAACAGCGAAAATATAAATAAAACATAAATGCTTATTCCCACTATCCCCCTCCCAGAAAAAGAAATGTATTTAAGTGGCAATAACTTCCTAAGTAAAGAACCTGTTACAGTGAGGCCTGCTGGGCCTAGGACAGAGCAAACATTTTTGGATAGGAGGAAGCAAGGAGGGTCGTCACTTGCTTAGGCCAGGGGCTAGGAAGCCCACAGGCAGCTGGTACCAAATGGAGCAAGAAGAGACTGGCAGCAGAAAACCTCAATGCCATTTGGGGCAATTCTCATCTCATCTTGCTCACACAGTCCCCTGGGTGGTGACATTTCAGCCCAGGTAAGATCTTAGCCCACAGTTGGAGCTGGTGGTCACAGGAGGGTGACTGTTTCAGCTCGGAAGGTGAATGAGGACCCTCTCTTGTTTAGACTCCTCCCTCTTCTTCCCACCATCAGGGAGACATTGGCAAGATTTCTCATGGGAAAGGATGGGGAGAACACAGGGGTGTGGTAGAAGCAGTGTGCACTGGCAGGGGAGACCCAATTGTTCAGTTCCGGGCTTGATTTAGTGTTTTGTAGATTGTCTAGCCTTACGTAAGTGATAGACAAAATGTAAATAGTTCAGGTTAAGCCTAAAGATGTCACCCACAGCCAGTTATTAACCATTTACCCACCTACCCCTGGGGGACATTCATGGGAGACCTGCTCCCCTCTTGGACCTTTACAATAGTCACTGTTCCCCCTTCTGGAGCTGGTTCACACAGGCTAGGCTAGTGGGCCATAGTGTCTGGACAGGGCAAGACCAGCAAGTTCTACAGGGAAGACTGTCATTCTGAAAGAGTAACAGCGATACCAGATTATAGAGCACTTTACAATCTATGAAGTGTGTTACAAATATTGCTTCACTCGATAACTCACAACAACCGTAAGAGTTAGGTGCTATCGTTACCTCCATTTATCAGACAGCAAAACTGAGGCTGGGGCAGATTGAGGGACTTAGCCAGGATTAAACAACTAGTATCAGAGGCAAAATCTAAACTCCTGACTCCCAGTTCAGAGTTCTATTCACTCTACCACCTAGGGGCCTTAGACAGACAACTGGTCCATACTGCTGGATTTGCCCAATGGAAACAAAAGGATTTGTGCTCACAGGGCCTGAGGTATGATTCAAACTCAAGTCTCCCTGACTCCGAATCCTGCACTGTGCCTCATCCCTGTGCCAATCCCTGTGCCAATCCCTGTGCCTCATCAATTGCATGGGAAATTAATGATTTGTTTGTTTTAGAGGGGGAAAGGCAGGGCAATTGGGCTTAAGTGACTTGCCCAAGGTCACACAGCCAGTAAGTATGTTAAATGTCTGAGGCTGGATTTGAACTCAGGTCCTCCTGACTCCAAGGCCGGTGCTCTATTCACTGTGCCACCTAACTGCCGCAGTGGGAAATTAATTGGATGGGAACATGAAACCTTCTTTCACATCTCCTTCCTCTACCTTTTTCACAGCCAAACTTTGGTCATTGTATACAAGTTTCTGATAATTCAGCAAAGATGTATTGTCTACTATGTGGCAGACACTGTGCTAGCGGACGGAGATACACAGGCAAACAAGAAACAGCCACTGCCCTCCAGAAGATCATGTTTTACTCATTTTTACGAGATATTTGCTGCAAATGTGAACTGCAGCGGGGGACCTGAGGATGCTATTTTTGGATCTTGGGGACTAAAGTCCTGGATTTTGGCCACTCCTGCTCACAGGAAGACTTCCTCAGGTGGGATTTTAGTAATGGACACACCCCTTTGGGGTTGGAGGTACTTTAAGGTGCTTTTAAACATGCAGGGATGGTAGCTTAGCAAATGGGAGTGAAATGGCCCCAATCAATGGGAAGAGTCTATCCAATATGGCTCAGTCACGTGGCTTGGGTTCCATCTACTGAGGTCACTGGGCTAACATTCTTTGTCATATGAAAAAATGTGACCACCCCAATTCAGGAGAAACAGATTGTGTTTATATTTACGAGAAATATTAAAATACCTTAAAAAGATAAATACTCTATTATCATGAACCCCCATGTGTGACAGAAGATGGACAAGTAACTTTGTAATGATTTTAAATAGCCCATGAGATTAACCAAACATGTATGGAGCCCCTGTTGTGCTCAGAGCATTGCCCAGAAACTGAAGGGGAAGAAAGACATAAGTCTCAGGTGAGGGGGTGGCCCTTCTCCTTCTGGTCTTGACAATCCCAGGACACCATATCAAAAGATCACTAAGTTCCTCCTCTTTCCTCCATGCCCGGGAGCAGCAAGGGCAGCTGGCTACCATTTGCCAAAGATGATCTGCAAGGAAAGACACTCTAGACAACCAACACGGGATTGGTGTCACCCATCTCACGCCCAGGAACGATCCCTAATATAGGCAATTGCTCTGGACTTTGAAGGCAGGAACTGGACCACTCCCTCTCGGGAAAAAGCAAGGATGAGGCCATTGTGGTTATCTCTGTGCCAGCACATGCCATGGACAAACAATGGGGCGCATTCCTGGGGCAATGCATCACTGCAGGTGGCATCTGAGCGCCATTATCGGAGGAGCCTCCAGATCAGTTCATCCTGGGGTGACTGGAGCACACCATGGCCTCCCGCAGGCTAGACAGGGGTGGCTCCACCTATGGCTCCTGCCAGCCTGCAGGAAGCTGGAGGGGTCGGAGGCTCCCCATTTCCTGGGTGCTCTCATTTCAGATGCCTCTAAGCGCATGCTGCAGGGTTTTCAGTGCAGAGCTGGAGGCATGCCAACCCCTCCCCTCCCCCGCCCCCCCAGGCCCCATCTTCACTTGAAAGTTAGGGGTGGGTGAGTGACAGCAAGAGGCTCCTTCTGACAGGGCTTTGGCAGATCACTGGTTGGGAGCCAACCTATTCCATGTATTGATCTCTGCCTGCCAGGAATCCCACCTACATGCCTGATGGCAAACAGGGCCTGCTCAGTTCTAAGCACGAGCGCTAGCATGCATCTGATGAGCAGGACCCAAGGCCTGGCACGTTCCCCCCACCCCCGTGGAACCCCCCTCCCTGGGCCTGCAAGGGCACAGCAAGGGCGAGTCCACTCCCCCGCCCCACCCCCCCAAAACCGAAGAACAACCTCATGCTTCAGGAAGAGGAAGCAGATGTCTGAGGATGATCCAACTGAGTATGAGATGAGGCTGTGGGGGAGGCATCACTCCCCTGCTCGGAGGACACCCATCTAGGGCGACACCCATCTAGGGCAGTCTGTGCAGTGTGGGGTGCGGGAGGGGAGGGGAGCTCCCTCTGCCAGCTCCTCACCCAGAGACACCTTGGGGAGATCGGGGCACCCCAGCCCTGGGCACCCTAGAGCTGCTACCAAAGGGATTCCTGCATCAAGTGAGAGGTCAGACCAGAGGGGACCTTCGAGATGACAGAAGCCCAAGCAGTTTAAATACTGTCTACACCTGGCTCAGCCTCTAGCTACAGAGCCACATGTCCACAGTGGGAAGGAGTCTCAGAGGAGAACTAGCACAGAGGAGATCTAGGCCAAGTTCCACATTTAGAGGCCCAGGGAGGCTTCAGCCAGGTCACACAGCTGGCAAGTGTAAGAGATGGGATTGGAACCCAAAGACTCAAGGGTCTGTACTCTGTGTATGAGGGCATGCATGTTTGTGTGTATACACATATGCACGTGTATATGAAAATCAATCAACAAGCATTTAGAGGCAGCAAGTTGCCACAGAGCAGATCAGAAAAGCCCCAGTTCAAATCTGGCCTCAGACATTTACTGGCTGTGTGATGCTGGGCAAGTCATTTAACCTCTGTTTGCCTCAGTCTCCTCAACTGTAAAATGGGGACAGTAAAACACCTGCCTCCCAGGGCTGTTGTGGGCATCAGACCAGATGATAATTGTAAAGCTCTTGGCACAGTGATAGCACACAGTAGGTACTACAGAAATCCATATTCTCTTCCCTATTTATCAGTCGCTTGCTATATGGTAGGTACTGGGCTAACTGGGGAAGACAAAAAGAATTTATATTCTAATAAAAGAGAAAACATACAAATCAGTGCACATGACATATGTGTGGATGTTTACACATTGGTTTTTGTGAATGTACATTCGTTTTTTTGCTGCTACTCCCCCTTGAATTTACTAATCTGAGGTAGAGAATATCTGAACCTAATGTCTCAGTGAATTTTATTTTGTCCAAACCAGTAATTTCTTGATGTAGATAATTCCAAGTATGGACATTTCCTTTATTGCAGTCAATGAGCAACCAACCGATTACTTCTAGCTTCAGACAACTGCCCACGACACAAAGAAATCAAGTGACTTGTCCAGGGACACACAGCAAGTAACCCAGGTCTTCCTGGCCACTAGGCCCCACCCTTTCTCCCTGAAAAGGTCCACAGTCCCCTTCATTTAGTACACATTTAGTACATTGCCCATAAAAGGCGATGGTCTCAAACCATTTTGTGCTGCCCAAGTCATATGCTCAGAGCTAGATGGAACTCAAGAGCTCATGCCTCATCCAAGTTTCCCCGGCTGGCAAATGCCCAACACTTGGTTTCGGGCCATAGCCTTTCCCCCAAGTTCCAGGGTTGAGCTGGTCTATTGGATTTTTTTGTTCTGTTGTTCAGATTGATTACCTCCTAGAAAAATTGTGGCTCCTCACCGTGTCCAGGTGTTCATAGCATTTGGTGGTACAGACAGTCTTCCCTTGAGGAATCCAGAGTCATTGGCCAAATGGTTATTACTTGGTCTTGCCGACAGAGCTCATCAGAGACCCCACTGTTTGGCCTCCTTTAGAGCCTGGAAGTGACAGAGTCAAAAGAGTGCTTTAGGAACCACCCTCAGTGCCCATTTCTGAGGGTCCTGAAGGTGAAGTGAGTTTGGAGGAGTTCCCCCTTCACATTTAGATGCCAGTAGGTTTATTGGAAAGCAAACATAAGCTCAATTCTTTGAGATCTGCCCTTTGTTCCTTTGGTTCCATCTTGGTGAACTAATCCTATTTCCCAGGTATCCCAGTGAGGTGAGGAAGGGAGGTTAGATTATTTTCCTGAACTTGAAGTAGGCAGGGCCAGAGGTACCTTGGCAGCTATCCTTCAAACACTATTTAGCAACCATGGGGAGAGGCTCACACTAGATTGTTGAACCTCCCAAGTTCATGGCTTGGGTCACAAGGGACATGGAGTGCTGACTTTCTGGGTACTCCAGACTGCATTTATTAAGCTAAGTACAAGCCTGATTTGGAAGGCAGAGGGGCTCTTCACACAAAGGTAACCCAATCCAGACTAAGCAGGCAAAGGGGACTAAGGTTGATGGACTAAGGCAGTGAAGCTCACTATGACCGATCAACACATTCCCAAAAAGGAAGGCAAAGAACCTCACCACATACCCCTAATATATGAGGGTATCTTTTCAATTGTCATGCCATCCCAAAGAGTGAAGTGGATACAAAGCTGACCTAGAAGTTAAGAAGACTAGATTTCAAGACCCATCTCAAATGCATTCTGGCTGCGACTCTGGGCAAGTCAATTCACCTAACTGCAGAAGGTGCTAACGTGCTTCAATAGAGAGAATTTCCTTAGCTGGGAGTTCCCTAGACCAATGAAATCACAAATATAGTACCTCCACACTGGGACAAAAAGATCCATGAGGGAAATGGCCAGCAACACCATGATGGTCGTCTTAGTGCCTTACTGGCTCTAAGGAAGAATGCCAAAGTAATCACTGGTTTATCTTGGATTTCTTTTGGGGGGAGCTCTGTCCACTTCCTCTTTCCATGGCTTCTCCAAAGCACAGCATCCTGTACTCCCTCCTCAGGTGTGAGGTACTCTGCCTCAAGCCACCCTGGACCCCATTCTCCAGATCTGCCTTTGCCCTCTTTCACCATTCCTGCAGGAACACCTTGCCCTGCAGGCACATAGCAGGGAGTAAGTGAGAGGGTAGGAAACTGAGTCAAAGGCTCCTCTCTGGGTCTCTTTTTCCCTATTTGGTAGAAAAAAAGTTATACTGAATAGCATCTAAAGTCCCTCCCATCCCTTGCTTCTCTACCCTCAATGTCACTTTGGGAACCCAACTTTGGAAGTGCGTCATCAGTGGGTGATCTCTGCCTGCGCTATCCATTCATTGGGGCTTTTTCATTCTGAAATGGGGTCCTTTCTATAACCTGAAGGGGTTATCTCCAATCCCAGGTTTCCTGTAAGTGGGTATGACAGTACTTGGAGACAGTGCCCTTGCTGCACCTCCTGATGAATCCCACTCCCTCATTCCTTATCACTTGGGAGTGAACAGATGGATAGAACTCCATGGAAAAGTCCTAGACCTAGAGTCATTTACAGGCCCATTGACTGAGGGACCACGGAAACCCAAGAGAAGCAAAGCAGTGTCCCAGAATGGAGAGGTACCATGGCCAGAGGCTGGCATGCCAGAGCGGAAATAGAAAGCTCTCCTGTGGTTTGAAGACCATATAGGTATGCTTAAGTACATATATGCATACACACATCTATACCTATATGTATGTGTGTATATGAGGAACCTCCATATGTACACAACAAAATTCAGGATCTTTGCAGCATCTCTCCAAAATGCCCCCTTCTCTCCTGATTCTGCCACCACCCTGGGGCAGGGCCCCATCAGCTCACACCTGGACCATTTTAATGGCCTCCTGGGAAGGGGAGGGTTCTGCCTATTTCAGGTCTCTCCCCCACTCCAATCTGTCCTCCATTCTGCCACCAAAGTGATTTTCCTAAATAGCAGGTCTGATCATGTCACCCTCCATCTCTTCCCAACTTAATAAACTCCAGTGGCTCCCTATCACCTCTAGGGTCAAATACAAGATCATCTGTTTAATCTTCAAAACCCTTCATAGCTTTGCCCCTCCTGCCTTTCCAGTCTTCTTATACCTTAGTCCTCACCATGCCATCTTCTATCGGATAACACTGGCCTCCTTGCTATTCCACAAACAAAACGCTTCATCTCTTGCATCAGAGCAATTTCTCCATCTGCCTCCCATGCCTGGAATACTCTTAATCTAGAGCCTTCCCTCTCTTACTAATTTCAGAATTATTCTGTATATAACTTATTTGTACGTATTTCTTTGCTTGTTGTCCCCCTCATTCGATTGTGATCTCCTTGAGGGCAGGGACTGTCTTTTGCTTCTTTCGGTGTCCCCAGGTTTCAGTAGTATGCCTGGCATGTAGGAGGCACTTAATAAAAGTTTATTGACTCTTGACTACATATATTAACAGTAAGTACAAGGAAATTTGGTGGGGAGGGAGGTTGAGGTGATGATCCAACTGAGGTATAAAAAAGTCCCTCATTCCCTTCTCCAGGAAATCCTAGAACTCTAAGACGGAACACTTTTGTTCCCCTAAAGTGCCCTCAGCTTCCTTGTAAGCACTCAGGGTTGCATCAGACACTAAGACAGCAAATGTAGAAAAGGCTTGTTTTAAATAAAAACCTAAAAATTGGCTCGTATCTGAACCCATAGACAGTCAAGAAAGCTTCCCATTTCCCATGGGGACCTACAGTCCTTTTACTTATATTATTACCCTGTGTTGCTTTGGATCACCAGCCTCTCATCTTCTCGGACCTTTACAATCCATGTGACTCACAGGATTAGTGAAGGTGAAGGGGTGAATTCATTTCTCCAAAATGTTGTTCTGGACTTGGTTATTTCTCTGTTGACACCTTCAGTCCTTGGTTCCATAGTTCTTTGTCTACCTTGTTCCAGTGTGGGTCTCTCATTTCTATCTAGGACTGGCTGCCTGGCTCCCGGGGGGCCCATGGCTGCAGTAAAGGTCTATTTCCATGTCCTTATATGATTCGATATCTCTTTGGGGTGTGCCTTCCTCCTTGAGGCCACATGCTTGAGACTTCTCCAGAAATGTCCCTTCTCCACCTTAATGTTGTAGTGTTTCACAGTTAGGATATGAAGAATTTCCAGTTAATAAATGAATTTAATTCTCTTTGGCTTATGAACTAGATAAGGGGCAGTTGCCCTAACACTCCAGATTAGTGTCTCTTTTCTCACTGTTGCTAGCCTTAATGTTATTCCTTCTGCTTTCTGTATAAGGTCAAGGGACCATATGTTTCCCAAAGCTGAGTGGAATAATGGATTAAGAATAATAAGAATAAGAATTCTCTATTAAGAGAATTATAGAGATATGTCTGGAGCTAATGGGATAGAGGAGAATGGATGAGCCCATCACTCACAAGGGAGCATAGTATTTGAAGACACTGATATCACCCTTCTAATCTGATGAAGTTCTTGCCTCACAATACTTTTGCAAACCCAGACAAGCCATGTGCTAATGTCCTCAAGGCAAACTTCTAGGTGGGTGCATGAGCCATAGAATCTGATTTATGTGAAGACCCCTAAAAGGCAACTCAGTTCATATTAACCCAGACCTGGGCTTCTGAGTTATGGGTTTGGATTTGAATTCTAACTTGACATTTGAATATGACATTGTATCCTCCAAAGAAGTTTTAGATTCAGTTTTTATCTATGGTCTCTCCTGGTTGTTGCCACCCTCACTCTTCTCAATTTATTGTGTATTTACTTCCCCGTTTGCATTTCATATTTTCCAGTGGAACCTGAGTTCCTTGAGGGCTTCTTAAAAATTGTCAGGAGAGAGTCTTGCAGAAAGGAAATGCTTCATGAATGTTTCGAGAGGAGTGAGAGAGAAGCATTTTATCAATGGAAATTCCCAAGCCACAGTCATGCAGTACACAGTACAACAGGGAGCCTAGTGATTTCTGTTATATTTCTCTACCTCTGATTTTATCAAGTTAAACAATAAGCCAGGAGTTCTGAGGACAGTGACCTGAAACTTACAGTAGAAGTGACTGAAGGTCTGTCATCACCAGTTTGACTGATATCAAAAGGGACTGTGAAATCCTAAACCTTGAACATGTGGTGGTTAATGGCATGAAGAATCAGCATCTGTTTGCTTTCTGGGCTGGGATCTCAGGCTGAGGTTCCAAGATGCTCTCCCTTTTCCCTTTGGAAATTGGATGGTCCACACAGAGAGGGCTCAGACCTCATCTTGGGGCCTCCCTAGAATTCTTCTTCCCCTTGAAGCCTGTATTCACTTTTCACCATGAGAGCACAGGCTAGCTGAGGACCAGAACCAAAGCTCTTGTGATAATGTTTTCATCTCTATCCAAACTGTTGGGCCACTTTCAAATCCCTCAGAGCCTTATGCCTCCTATTTAGGCATTTGTAGCCCTATGGTATCCCTGTAATTCGTTAGCCAGTCTGCCTGTCTATTGTCACTCTTTTCCATCTTTATCCACTCATGTCTTGTTGCAACTCATCCGCTGTCCCAATTTCCAGAGTTCCTTACATGCCAAGTGACTCTGACATGAGGTCTCACATTCTTCTTTCCAAGCACAAGCTTCAGTTCCTTCTGCCCTTGGGCCCAGTCCCTACTTATGCCAATGAGGACCATGATGTCAAAACAGGGGAAAAAAAGCAAGCTAGACCTTGTGTAGCAAATGAAGAGAGAGGAGATAAAGGTAATCAGGTAGTTTTGGGGACTGTGCCATGAAGAAATCATGGTAATGGGAAGAGTATCTATAAATAAACCTTGGGAGCACACTGTCTTAAGAAGAGTCAGAGAAATCTTCTATGCTACACTTTAGCATGTGAATCATATGCAATAAACATTGCTTTATCTTCAGAAAAATCCACCTGGGGAAAAACATGTAATTTGGCACCTCCTCCTGTGTTTCTCAAATAAATTTTTTTCATGAAAACAGTGCCTCTAGGCAGGGTGTCTACCCTCTGCTTAGTTATTTTACCTGAACAGCCCATTCTGGAGAGACTGACAACAGATTTCTGTGGTCACATTAAAAGTTTACTCAGTAATTGAGATCAGTGACTTAGTCCTGAATTCGTGGGAGAATGAAAAGAGGGAGCATAGGGACTGGTAGAGGCTGCCATTCTCTGTTGCTACCTTAAGCCCCAGTATTAGGAAAGGCTCTGGCTCATGGCACCTCTGCACTATGATATTAGCATCTGGAAACCAATGAACAGAGATCCTGGAAGACAGAATACTTGATTGATAGTTCCAAGCCTCAAGTTGTCTCTGCCCAGGAAAAGAGAGTCCTTGGGAGGAGTCAATAGATTAGAATCTCAGTGTGAATATAATTAGCATCAAGTGAGAAGTGTTATGAGTAGGTGGAAGTGTCTATGTCGAGGGTGGGGGTCTAGGACAGAGTCACCAGCATTGTTATTCAGCCACTTCTGCAGCAACCATGAAGAAGCATCTCTTTGGAGGATTCAAAAGGAGAAGCAAGTGGCAGAGAGGACTGAAGTGTGGGAGCCACTCTGATCTGACAATCCTACCTACTGAGGCTGAGAAGGAGCAGAGTCACTTCTGGTCATCTTGACTTTCATCTTGCCACTGGACTTCAATGATTCTGGAAGAGAGAATAAACCTTATGATTTTGTGCAACTCAGTCTCACTTAAATGCAATTCATGTGCAATTCAAGACATCACTCTGTGCTGTCATTGGTTTTCTTTGAAAACAGAGGAGAACAACAATAGGCCAACTGGATCTCAAAGATAAAAGCCATGGTGCCTCAGACCCTGGCAAGGCAGCTCTTGACATGATTTGAGAGAGATTCAGCTTGGTAGCTAGGAAATAAACAATGACAAGGTCTTTCTAACCCTAAGTCAGATACAGATTTGGTACAGAGAAGTTATTCCTCCCAGTAGTAGAAAGCACATATAAAGGCAGTGAGGAAGCCTGGTTGATTGTTTTATGTTCCAAAACAGCTTGGCTCATAGATGCTAATGCCTGGGAAATGACTGATCTCTCTCTTTATAGAGAGAAAGCAGCTAAGAGGTATTTATGTTTGCTTGTTTGTTCCTACTTTTTTGTTGTTGTTTCTTTCCTCAATCTCAAGGACCTGGCCTTTATTCTAAAAGAGCTCAAGCTAAGCTATGCTCTAAAATGGTTAGTCAGACATATCTTTAATTAAGCAAACATTAATTAGGTGTTTAGTATGTGTCAACACTGAGCTGTGTCTGGAGATCCTTGTCCTGAAAATTCTCTCATTCTAATGGGAAAGACAACAAACATGGGAGAGGGAGAGAGAAGGAGAGAGAGGGAGAAAGAGAGAGAGGGAGAGATGGAGAGAGAGAGAGGGAGAGATGGAGAGAGAGAGAGGGAGAGATGGAGAGAGAGAGAGAGAGAAACAGAGAGAGAATATGTATATATGTATAATATAATATATAAAGCGTGTGTATGTATAAAATAGAAAAGAGAGTGATCTTAGAGGACATATATTAGCTTAGGTAGTGGGGTGGGGAGGAAAAGCTCTTGCAGACAGAAATTGAGCTGAGTCTTGCTGGGGATCTGGAAATCCAAAGCAAAGGCAGGATGGGAGACCTTTCCAGGCTTGGGGAATAACTAGTAAGCAGGCATGGAATCAGGAGATGGAGAGACATGTGCAAGGAAGGGGCCTGGTGCTGAAGAGCTGTGCATGTCAAACAGGTGGTTTTATATTTGACCCTAGAATAATAGGAATAATAAAAGGAAGCCACTAGAATTTATTTAGTGTCCGACCACATGGTCTGAACTGTGCTTCAGGAAAATCAGTTTGGCAAATGGGTGGAGGATTGATTGGAGTCTGGATGGACTTAAGGAAGGCTATTTCAAGAGATAAAAGAGAGATGTCAGGACTCCCTCTGACAGGAAAGAAGGAAGGGATGAAATAAATGTTTATTAAGTGACTACTATGTGTCAGGCACTGTGCTAGGCACTTTACAAATATTATATCTTTTGATAGTGAAAAGGTAGCACTCAGATGAGGACACCAACTGAGGCCCAGTAAGGTGGCAGAGTATAGACACAAGGGAATGCAGTTCCAAGTGGGGAGCAGACGCAGCAGGAAACCTCAAGTAGCAGGGAACTGCCCCTGAGAATAAAGCAATAACATCTCACTACCAGAACATTTCAGAGGCCCAGAAATTGGAGCCATGAGTTGTTCCTCCTTCATTTTGCTTTTCTGAAGGTGCTCCCTGTATGTCATTCCATGAATATTCATTCTTCATATTCACTTTTCCCACTAATGACATGTATATTTATGAAAGGGTAATGGGAGAAACATTTTACTGATTCATTTCTTACTATGGTTTTTTTTCATTAATTACCTTTCTTTTGATCTAAGTGTGTCTCCTACGTGGTTAGTAAAAGTTAAAACATTGTTGGGGGCTGATGCCCCTCCTGGATCACTGCCTCGTCATGGCAGAGGGGCTTGCATCACTCAATAAAATTAGTTACCACCAGACTGTTAATCAGTTTATGTCTCAATCCTAAAAGAAGGGCAGTGCCAAAGAATGTTCAAATTACCAAACAATTGTGCTTATTTTATATGCCAGCAAGGTTAGGTTTAATATTCTGCAAGCCAGGCTTCAGCAATATGTGAACCAAGAATTATCAGAAGAACAGGCTGGTTTCAAAGAGGCAGAAGAACTAGAGACCAAATTGCCAACATTTGCTGGATTATGGAAAAAGTAAGGGAGTTCTAGAAAAATTTCTGCTTCATTGACCACACTAGCCGTTAACTATGTGAATCACCAAAAATGTGTAAAGTCCTCAAAGAAATTGGAGTACCAGGTCATCTTACTTATCTCCTAAGGAACCTGTATGTAGGCTAAGAAGCAACAGTTAGAAATGAACATGGAACAACTGATTGGTTTAAGATTGGAAAAGGAGTATGACAAGGCTGTATACTATCACCTTATTTATTTAAATTGTATGCAGAGTATATCATGTGAAATGCTAGGCTGGATGAATCAAAAACCAGAATTAAGGTTGCTTGGAGAAATATTAACAGTCTCAGATATTCAAATGATACCACTCTGATGGTAAGAAAGTGAAGAGAAATTAAGAAGCCTCTTAATGAGGGTGAAAGAGAATAGTGCAAAGGCTATCTTAAAGCTTAACACACTCACACACACACACACATGCAAACACAACACACAGAGAGAGAGAGAGAGAGAGATTATGGTAACTAGTCCCATCACTTGCTGGCAAATAGAGAGAGGAGAAATGGAAACTGTCAGATTTTACATGCTTGGGCTCAAAGATCACTGCAGATGGTGACTGCAGCCATGAAATTAAGACTCCAGCTCT
The DNA here is from genome assembly GCF_011100635.1 of Trichosurus vulpecula. Taxonomy (NCBI): domain Eukaryota; kingdom Metazoa; phylum Chordata; class Mammalia; order Diprotodontia; family Phalangeridae; genus Trichosurus; species Trichosurus vulpecula. Next base: position 200,126,051 of record NC_050581.1, on the reverse strand, counting down.
TTGAAAGGGAAGCTATGGTAAATCTGGTCAGCATAGTAAAAAGCAGACACATCACCTTGCCAATAAAGGTCTACATAGTCAAAGATACAGTTTTTCCAGTAGTAATGTATGACTATGAGAGTTAGACTGTAAGGAAAGCTGAGTGCTGCCGAATCAATGCTTTTGAGTTGTGGTGCTGGAGAAGACGTTGAGAGTCCCTTGGACAGGAAGGAGATAAAATCAGTCAATACTTAAAGAAATTAATTTAGACTATTCTTTGGAATGTCAAATACTAAGCTGAAGCTTAAATAGTTTCATCATATAATGACAAGCCAGGACCCATTAGAAAAGACCCTGGGGTTGGGAAAGATTGAAGGCAAAAAGAGAAGGGGATGGGAGAAGATGAGATGGATAGATAGTAGTGTCAAGAAATCAACAAATATGAGCTTGCACAGACTTCAAGAGATAGTGAAGGATCAAGGATCTATGTGCTATGGTCCGTGGGATCACAAGGAGTTATATATGACTGAATAACTAAACAATGATGGGGGCTCATGAGATATAAAAGGAATCTTTGATTGGATGCTGATCCAAACAGTTGGAATTACAGTTAGATTTAGAATTGGTGTTGGAATGGCGATGATATTAGCACCTACCTCCCGGGGTGTTGTGAGAGTCAAAGGAGGTAATAATTGTAAAGCACTTCAAGCAGCACCTGGCACATAGTAAGAGCCATATAGATATTAGTTATTATGCACATTTGGCAGTGGTTGTTGTTGTCATTGAAGAGGGTGATGATGATGTTGCGTAGTTTAAAGCTGGGTAGCTCCCCTGGTGGTCCACTTTGAATGAGGATCCTTCCCAGTACAACAAATGTCAGCTCCCTAAGGGCATGGGCACTTCCATTTGTGCCTTTGTATCTAGGCAGTAGCATGGGACCTATCTGCACATACCAGGCATTTAGTGAATATTTGTTTAATTGAGTTGAATGAGAGTAAAAGAAGACTAGAAAAAGGAAGTCAAGGAAGTAAGAAAATATCCTGGAGTGAAAGGAAGGCAAGAGTTTCTAAAACCAGAACAAGGAATCAAAGTAGAAAAGGAGAGACCCCATAAACCAAAGCACTGAGTGTGTGTAGGGAGCTCTCAGCAACGAAAAAAATGTCATTTTGATATTAGGAGATTTAATGAGGGAAGGGGAAAGGAGGTGCCAGTACTTCCTCTGGGGCCCCATGGGTGGAGGGAGGAGGCTGAAGAAGAGAGAACGAAGGATATGTGCTTCCGGTTGAGAATCCAGGAAGTGGGATGGTGGGCAGAGAGCTCTATGGTGTAGACAGAGCCTCCCAGCAGCTTCTATCCATCTTTGAGTATCCCCCACCCCCATCCCCAGACTATTTAAAGAGCTTCAATATGTTCATTTGACATGGGTGATGTGTGGCTGGTGTGAGATCCGGCCCTGAGGTGTTTGTGAGGAAGAAGAGAGTGGGAGTTTGAGTGATTAGTGAACATGAATGTGTGGAAGCAGAGACTGTGACTAGTTAATGCAATTCTCTGAAGTCAGAGAAAGCGTGTGTAGTGAGCCACTCTGAACACGCAAGTGGAGTGTTATGTATGCATGTGTGGGAGTGTGCATTTGTGTGTTTAGCACAGGCCAGATCTAAGGGGCTACGTGGACAAGAGTTCCAGAAACAAGGCAAGGTCACATAGACAGGAAGGGGAAATTTGCAATACTACTCATCCCAGGTTAGCATTGATCAGAGAACATGGGTGGTTCTCTGTCCACAGGTAAGATCAGGTGGACTCATGTGACTGCAGAAAAGGAGTGAGGGTCAGGAGCCATCTCTGACTGACAGAGAGCTGAACATCCCATCCCAGGAAGCCAATTAGATGGGAATAGGAGCTATAATTACTAAACAATACAAAAATAGTTTTTAGATATTTTAGGCAAATGTGACTATAGATTATCAAAATGTTAGTAAACTCACCTCCAGTGATGGTCAAGGATGGAAGCGGAGGAAACAGGTAAACAATTTACCAAAACAAAAGTTTTTAACAATTATTTTCTCCATCCAAAGCAACATAACCTATACCACACTCGGACCCAAATGGCACAGGGCCTGTGGTACTTAGAGAAGAGGTGGAAATGGTGCTAATGAGAATCTACTGAGCAAAAGCAGCCAGATTGGACCAAATATATTAAATGGAGATCTGGGGTGAAGTGGCACAATGAGGCAGCATTGAGAGACGGTAGTAGAGAACAACCAAGCTCTCTCAAAGGATATTAACAATGGACTAGATCCTTCGCCAAGTAACTGAACAAGGTAGCAAATGTAACAGCCTGTTGTCTTTTGTTTGTTATGTTTAAAACACACATTTGATTTAATAGGACCAAACACTATACGGTATGTTTTTTACAAAAAAAGTATACCCCAGAAATCATTCAAGATTTCTTAGCAGATGCGAGGCCAGATATAATTATTTTTCAGTGGCCCTCTGAGAATAAATATTAGAGGAGGCATAAAATGGGAAGCTGTATGCTCGCCAAAAGTATTCACCACACTGATGGGGGAGATCAAATACAGACTCCAGGTCAAAGAGGAATTCCCTGGGGTTGATGAAGAACTCCAGGTGTTCCTATTTGTAGATGACATTATGCTGATAGCATAAGCCTGAGAATATTTCAGAACCTCCTGGAAGAGATCTGTAATTACTTGAATGGAGACCTCCTGTCCTGTTGACAGAGAACCATTAACAACTACTCTTTGAGTCTGGTCATCTGCCTAGTTCTGCATCCACCCATCTGTATCATTGACAAGTCTAGAGGCCTTCAAAATAGGAGCCATAGGCTTCTGTGGGGACTACAGCATGACATCTATGGTTCCGTGGTCAATCAGAGAATAAGTCAGCTCTCATCCCACCCTCCTTTGCAATAGCTAATCATGGTGACTGTCTTCAAAATCTATACCTGCCTTTACTCTCTTCTGCTTCTCCCTAAGCCCCAGACCTTCTCTACTTCAAGCCAGGAACTGCCCCCTCAAAAAAATTATTATTGACTTGCTCCCTGGGCACCCACAACAGCTGCTGCACAGGTGAAACTGGCCCATTTCATTCTACTAAGGCTTGGGTGGGCTTAGATCCTTTATCTAGATTACCCAAGGGTGTGATGGATGGGGAAGCAAGGTACATAATTAAAGTCCCCCAGCCCTTCATTAGAATAGGTTCACCCTTCGTTATAACATTTATTCTTCTCATTAGTTGTTAACCAATGAGAGTTGATTGCCACCCTAAGGAACACCCACTCTTCCAAGGGCAAGTAAGCATTGAGTGGGTTCCTTGAGGGGTCGTTGGCATTTGAGAGTGCCACTGACCCCTTTTATTATCTGCTAGCATGATTAATAAAATGATTAATTGCCCAGAAACTATGTCTCTAACTTTTTATGTCATGTTCCCAAAATGCCTCTTGCTTGCAACAGGGGTCTGCCCTCTGAGGCAGTAACTGGTGAGTAAGAGCCATGCCCCATACACTTTTTGTTTTGGGTGGAGCACAGTAAGTCTTGTAGGATCAGTCCGCAAATACGATTTGTAATCTTTTTTTTTAAATTGTTATTTATTTGTTTATTTAGCTTTCTTTTCTTTTTAAATTTTGAGCTCCAAATTCTCTCCCTCCCTCCCACCCAATGCCAAGCAGAGAAAAGACAAGTAGTATGATATCAGTTATGGATGTGAAATTATGCAAAACATTTCCATGTTAGCTAAATATATATATATATATATATATATATATATATATATATATTACATTAAAAAAAAAAAGTGAGAAAATTATACTTCAATTGGCATTTAGAGCTCACCACTTCTCTCTCTGGAAGTGGATAACATTTTTTAATCATGAGTCCTTAGGAACTGTCTTGGATTATTTTATTGAGCAGAGTAGCCAAGTCTTTCACCGCTGATCATCATTACTGTGTGCAATGGTCTTCTGGTTCTTCTCACTTTATTTTACATCAGTTCATATAGATCTTGCTATGTTTTTTCTGAAACCAAACCCTTCTAATTTAAAAAAAATAATACAAAAGTATTCCATCACAATCATATGCCACAATTTGTTCAGCCATCCCCCAGTTAATGGGCACCCCTTTAGTTTCCAGTTCTTTGACACCACAAAAAGAGCTGCTCAAAGTATTTCTATGCATATTGGTCTTTTTCCTTTCTCTTTCATCTCTTTGAGGTACCCACCTAGTAGCAGTATTGCTGGATGAAAGGGTATGCACGGTTTTATCACCCTTTGGGCATAGTTCCAAATTGTTCTCCAGAATGATTGGACCAGTTCATTACTCAAGCAACAATGCATTGTGTATACCTATTTTCCCACATGCCCTCTAGCATTTGTCATTTCTGATAGATGTGAGGTGGTACCTCAGAGTTGTTTTGATTTGCATTTCTCTAATAGTGCTTTAGAACACTTTCATATGACTATAGATAGACTTGATTTCTTCTTCTGAAAGAAGAAAATCTGTTCACTTATCAATTGATTTAATTAATTCATCCCATTTATCATTTGGGAAATAGCTCTTATTTTGCAACTTTGACTCCACTCTCTGTGTATTTGAGAAATTAGGCCTTTGTAAGAGAAACCTGTCATAACATTTTTATATGACTTTATTAGCTACAGCGCCTTTTAGGAAAATGTGGCTTCCCTGATTATCTCCTTGAATTCGGTAGATGGCACAGTGGATACAGTAATGGGCTTGGAGTCAGGAAGATCTGATTTCAAATCCAACCTAAGAAACTTCCTAGCTGAGTGACCTTGGACAAGCCACTTAACCCCTGTTTGCCACTGGAGAAGGAAGTGGCAAGCCATTCCAGTATCTTTGCCAAAAATGCTCCACAGACAGAGATCAACAGGGCCATGAAAAATTAGAAACAGGTGAAATGACCAACAACAACACATTTTTGCTTCTACTTCTGTAACCAGAATGGCCTTTGTTTTCTTTGAATGACTCAGCTTACCTCATTGAGCTTCCCTGGACGCTGGGGCTTGCTCTTCCGGGGCAGGACCAGACAACTTCCTGTGTGATGAGTCATGGGGCTGGCTGAGGGGAGGTGTTAATGTCTATGCTAGGGGGAGGGGCCAACTCAGGAACCAATCGGCCCTGGTCGTTCGGGCGGAGCTTGATGATGTCAAAAACGCTATAAGAGGGGAGAGGACAGCTTGAAGAGCTCTCTTTTCCTTTTTCGGTTGGAGCCAGCGACAGTTACATCGTCAGTTACAGCGACAGTTACATCGTCAGTTACAGTTGCAGTTTCAGTTACAGACACAGACACAGCTGAAGCAGGAGCTGCCAGTAGCAGAGCTGACCTACGGGAGGAAGCTGAACAAAGACTTCAGGCCAGTGGGTAATCTTATTACCATCGAGGGGGAAGCATGATTTTGCTTTACGCAATCATGCTTCTCTGTAGCCTCCTGGTTACTCTTGCAAGGCGTACTTATTGGGCCTGGAAGCTCTTGATCAACATATCAAAATGGGGCTTCTGGTTCATGGGTTGGTTACTGTGGAGCCTAAATAAATGTTTTGATTCTTCTGCCTTCTACTTTGAGAGTTTCTTATATCCGGCGGTTCCGAACCTTTCAGACATGTTTATGATCCTCTTTGAGATTATAAACTCGGCCCTCCTGATACATTTGGCGTCACGAACAGGATCGCTAGGTATAAGATCTCTATTTAGAAGCAGAACAATTCCAGAGGAAGAGATGAATATCCCAGGATGGGAGGATCCATTTTATTCCTCCCTAGCAAAAGAATTGGCTAAAAAAGCTGGACCCTGTGAAAACTGGGAACCAAGGCTACGGAGAGGAGATCCTAGGGATTTGGAAAAGTGTTTACGAGAAGTTGGGATTCAGTCAGGGGCATCACTATCTAGGCAAAGCTGGATAGTGTTATCAGCCTACCGGCTAGTATACGAAAGATTGAGATTAAGTGAAAGACATGGGGGTACTCCTACCCCACAGGAAGAAGAGGAATCTCAGATAGCAGGAGACCAAACTGACTCAAATGAGAACTTTTCTATTAATGTGGCTAAGAGCAACAGGAGACCAAAAAAGCCCAGAGTGCATTTCAACCCAGCCCAGAAAGAGCCTGACTGCCTGCTTCGTCCTAGCCATGGTGGCAGAGGAAGTGAGTGGGGAGAGAATGAGACAATGTTAGGGGCTGAGGCACAAAACACTACTGGGGTTCAGGATGTGCCACACACAGAGAATAGGAGATGGTTAAATGATCAGACAAGGGCTCGACCCATACAAAGGAGGAAGACAGAAACCCGAGGTGAAGATTCAGTTACAAGGGAAATTCAGGAAGATTTCTCACCGCAAGAGGTCACAGATATTTTGAGTAGATTCAGCCAAAGAATAGGAGAACCATTGATATCTTGGATGGTAAGACTCAGTGATCAAGGGGCCGGTGGAATATCAGTAGATGGGACAGACTGCATGAGATTCATAGGTATCAGCCATGATCCTCTAGTTCAACAAGCTTTTAGGGAACATCATCAGCAAGGAGATGGTGATAGCAGGACTACTCTGTTGGCATTAGCCGCTGTGGGATGCAATAAGAGATATGCTACTGATTCTATGTGGCCCACTGAGCACAGACCCTGGTATTCACTTAGAGATTGTATCATGAGACTAAAGGAGGAGGTAATGAAGACTGCCATTATGACAGGAACTGCAGACAAATATTACAATGATTCAATGGAACTGCCTCATAGGAATTTAATAATTAAGACAGCTCCCCCTGCTTATAAACAACTAATTTTGAATTTATTACTTGGAGAAGTAGGGAGCCGTCTTACAACAGTGATAAATAAGATTTTACAGTTATATGACTTAGGTGACTGGGGAAGGGATAGATCTCCTCAAGAGAGAAGGGTGAATAACCAGCAAACTTGGCGCCAAAGGAGAGTAACAAGGAAAGAAATGTTTACTGCTTTATTGAGAGCAGGAGTAGGTTTTGAAATGATAGATGGAATTCCAACCAATGAATTATATAGAATGTACAGAGATAAAGGCCTTGATAACAGGAGAGATAGGGAAATCAGAACTGCTCCTGCAAATGCTACAGATGTTGAACCTTCATACCCAAGTGAATCATATGAAAGGGAATACTAGGGAACAGGCCGAGCCCCAGTCCAAATTAAGGAAATACACAGGCTGGATTGCAGACCTCACATTAACTTGACCATATATTGGAAAAATGGGTCAAGTACGGTAACTGAGGCATTAATAGATACTGGGGCCGAGGCCACCCTTATTTATGGAAATCCAGACAAGTTCAGCCATGGAACTCCTATTACCATTACAGGACTAGGAGGGACTGAAATATCAGCCAGACAAGTTAAATTGATGATGAAAATTGGACAGTTGCCCAAGAAAGAATATAGTGTGGTTATTGTGCCTATTCCTGAATACATCATTGGAATAGACATTTTGAAGGGTATGACCTTAAATTTACCTGAAGGGAAATACCAATTTGCTGTGAGGAAAATAGGCATTAATGCAGTCTTAGTGGGGAAAATCAAGATGGATCCAATCACTTTGCCCGAACCTTCTGAAGTAATTACTTTGAGGCAATATCGTGTGCCAGGTGGGCAAGATGAAATTGCCAACACTATAAGAGAATGTGTTGAGGCAGGAGTGTTAGTCCCTACAACTACTCAATGGAACAACCCTGTCTGGCCAGTCCGAAAGTCAGATGGAACATGGAGGATGACAGTAGATTATAGACAGCTGAACAAAGTGACTCCTCCCTTGTATGCTGCTGTCCCAGACACGGTTACTTTAATAGAGAGAATACAAAAACATGAAGGGACTTGGTATGCAGTTATTGATTTGGCCAATGCCTTCTTTACAATCCCAATAGACCCCAAGCAATGGAATCAGTTTGCTTTTACTTGGCAAGGCCGACAGTATACATTTACACGCCTGCCGCAAGGATATATTCATAGCCCAACTATTTGCCACAGGATTGTAGCTGAACATTTGGATGAATTAAAGTTACCTGGTGTACAGCTTACACATTACATAGATGACATCATGATACAGGGAAAGAATATAAAGGAGGTGGAGGAGAGTTTAGCATTATTAATTGACCATATGAAAAGCAAAGGATGGGAAATCAACCCCGCAAAGGTTCAAGGGCCAGCTCAAACTGTAAAATTCTTGGGGATACAGTGGAATAGAGGACTGCGAGAAATTCTCCCACAAGCTCGACAAAAAATCCAGGATTTTCCCACCCCTACCAATAAGAAAGAGGCCCAAAAGTTCATAGGGCTGTTTGGTTATTGGAGACACCACATCCCACATTTGGGACAGATTTTAAAACCCTTGTATAAAGTCACCAGAAAGAAATATGAATTTGACTGGGGACTTGAACAAAGTAGAGCTTTTGAGGAAGCAAAGGCTGCTATTCAATTAGCTCTAGACTTATGGCCTATGCAAAATGGGCCAGTGGAGTTACAAGTGACTGTACAAGATGACTATGCAAATTGGAGTCTGTGGCAAAAACAACAAAGCCGAAGTGTACCTTTAGGCTTTTGGTCAAGGAAACTGCCCTCATCTGGAGTGCAATATACACCTTTTGAGAAGCAGCTGTTAGCTGCATATTGGGCTTTAGTAGAAACTGAGCAACTAACTCTGGGTCATGAAGTGGTATTAAGGCCTGGAATTCCAATTATGACTTGGGTAATGAGTACCCCAGCTTCTCACAGAATTGGACATGCACAAGAGGCAAGCATAATCAAATGGAAGTGGTATATTCAGAATAGGTCCAGAGCAGGCAAAAATGGAGTTTCTGCTCGACATGAATCTGTGGCGAACATTGATACTGAGAGCAATGAAAAGCCCCTTGAATCTAAGCAACAGATGGTACCATCCTTAGTGAAATGGAATAATGGATATGACGGACTAAATGAAGAACAGAAGAAACATGCTTGGTTTACTGATGGGACAGCAAAATATTTAGGACAGAAGAGACATTGGAAAGCAGTAGCCTATAACCCCTGTACAAGGAGAACTCTGGAAAGTTCTGGGATAGGTGGAAGTAGCCAATATGCTGAACTGATGGCAGTGCATCAGGCCATCAGAGCAGAGAAAGGAGGACAGTGTCATATATTTACTGACTCGTGGGCGGTAGCTAATGGATTAGCTATGTGGATGCCTATATGGAGGAATCAGAATTGGGAGATTCATGGCAAACAAGTTTGGGGTAAAGAGTTATGGGAAAATATATGGGACATGTCTTTGGTTACAGATCTGTCAGTTTTTCATGTTGATGCTCATGCAACCCTGACCACACCAGAACGTGAGTACAATGCACATGCGGATCGACTAGCAAAGATTGCTACTGAATGTATTGTCCCTACTCCGACTCCAACTGATGACCCAGCCTTAGCAAGATGGGTCCACCAGACTGCTGGCCATTTAGGGGTCCAGGCCACCCATCGATGGGCACAGGATCGAGGTATCAGTATTTCTCATGCGTTGTTAAAACAAATAACAGAGGAGTGTTGTATATGCCAATTAGAAAAAGAACGAACTCTTCCTAGGATAGTTACTGGAGAAATAGCAAGGGGAAAAGTTCCAGCCCAAATTTGGCAGATAGATTATATTGGCCCACTACCCCAGGATAAAGGATGTAAATATGTATGTACGTGTGTTGACACCTATTCAGGTGTACTAGTGGCTTGTCCTTATAAAGACGCAACTCAGAAAAACACCTGTAAAACTTTAGATATTGTAAGTTTATATTATGGAACCCCAATGCAGATTCAAAGTGACAATGGGTCACATTTCAAGGGCAAAGAAGTGAAAAGATATTGTGTGTTGAATAATATAGAATGGATATATCATATTCCATATTACCCACAAGCATCTGGGCTAATTGAAAGAATGAATGGATTGTTGAAAGAACAGCTGAGAAAATTAAGCTCAAATAATTCATATCGACATTGGAAGGATAATTTGTCTATTGCCTTACGTAATTTGAATAATAGATCCTTAGGGGGGAGTACACCTCTAGCCAGAATGATGACCCCAAATCTGCAGATCAGAGAACAGCAAACATGTGAGATCCAAAACATTGAATTTTGGACTGTGAGGGAAGATGTCCCACTACCAAGTCCAGGAACACCTGGTTCAGCAGGATATGATTTACATTGCATAGAGAATTTTAGGTTAAATAGGAAAGAGATAAGAAAAACCCCTACTGGAGTATGTATGAGAATCCCCAAGAATCATCTTGGATGGATATTACCTAAACCAGGATTAGCGGCTCAAGGAATACATGTATTGGCTGGAGTGATAGATTCTAATTATCAAAAAGAAATTGTTGTGACACTCCAGAATATGGGTAAAAAACCTGTACAATTTTGTAGAAATGATAGGATGGTTCAAGTCATTATTATCCCCTGTGAAAAAATACCCTTTGTGAAAACTGACCCTCCTCCCAAAATAACTACTAGAGGGGCAAAAGGGTCTTGCTCCATTGATAGAATAAAGTCAGGAGCTAAGGTATGGGTTAAAACGGAAGCCAGATGATATTCCAAAGGCTGCAGAAGTTATAGCCCATGGGAAGGACAACACTGTAACAGTTGTCTATTCAGGGGAAAATAATTACCAAATCGTACCCCTGAACCATATATTTTACCGTGAATAGGTTATAATAATAGATTCACAGACTATTCTTTTTGTCCTTTGTTTTGGCTAACCTTGTTGCTAGTTTTGTTTCCTTCAGGCTTAAGCACCCTGCACTTTCCGGTGACTGCCTAAGCATGTAGCATTCTTGGAATTCCTGCCAGCTCGTTAAAGAAATGACCTCTGGAATGGGACTTTTTGGGGGCAGGGCCATCTCTACATCCAATTTCAGTATGAAGAAGCTATGGAAAATGAGACCTTCACCCCTCACCCCAAGATTTTGAGCCCCAATCGTTCAAGGGGGGTGGAAATGATGATAGTGTTCTGTTACTTATTTTGTGTTATCCTTGCTGTGTTGTTTTATTGTTATGATATTATTGATCCTATGTAATGGATACAAGGATTTAGGGGTGGACATTTGAATTATTAATAATTATTTTGGGGATGATTGATTGAAGAGATTATTTTGCTGGGATCTAGGGGTGGATCGCATTTGAATCGTTAACCAATGTTTGGGAATGTCACTGAATGATATGTTTTGCTTTATAATGAATGATATGTTTTAGTTTCCTTTGTAATTGGATCACAATGTATGTTCTAGGATACATGGCTGATTAGATTATGTATCCTATAACAAGGGGTGGAGTGTAACCAGAACGGCCTTTGTTTTCTTTGAATGACTCAGCTTACCTCATTGAGCTTCCCTGGACGCTGGGGCTTGCTCTTCCGGGGCAGGACCAGACAACTTCCTGTGTGATGAGTCATGGGGCTGGCTGAGGGGAGGTGTTAATGTCTATGCTAGGGGGAGGGGCCAACTCAGGAACCAATCGGCCCTGGTCGTTCGGGCGGAGCTTGATGATGTCAAAAACGCTATAAGAGGGGAGAGGACAGCTTGAAGAGCTCTCTTTTCCTTTTTCGGTTGGAGCCAGCGACAGTTACATCGTCAGTTACAGCGACAGTTACATCGTCAGTTACAGTTGCAGTTTCAGTTACAGACACAGACGCAGCTGAAGCAGGAGCTGCCAGTAGCAGAGCTGACCTACGGGAGGAAGCTGAACAAAGACTTCAGGCCAGTGGGTAATCTTATTACCATCGAGGGGGAAGCATGATTTTGCTTTACGCAATCATGCTTCTCTGTAGCCTCCTGGTTACTCTTGCAAGGCGTACTTATTGGGCCTGGAAGCTCTTGATCAACATATCAAAATGGGGCTTCTGGTTCATGGGTTGGTTACTGTGGAGCCTAAATAAATGTTTTGATTCTTCTGCCTTCTACTTTGAGAGTTTCTTATATCCGGCGGTTCCGAACCTTTCAGACATGTTTATGATCCTCTTTGAGATTATAAACTCGGCCCTCCTGATACAACTTCATCTGAGATCATGACGGCTAACCCTTCCTTTTTTAAATTCAAAGCATATTAGATTCTGTTCTGGCCCTTTATTTTAATTCTCCACATCTATCTTTCTGTTTCAAGTGTATCTCTTGTAAACAATATATTATTGGGTTATGGTTTCATCTTTATGTTTTATTTATTTTGTTTTTAATTTGTGGGATAAAACAAACATTTGCTTAGCATAGTATAATAAAAATGATTGCAGATGAAACTGCAAATCAATTATTTACAACTTGCTATTCTTTTTAAATATATAATAAAGTTATCAAGTAAATGTCTTTTTTTTTCTCCTTCCCCCTGCCCTAGAGATGGCTACCATTAGACATAAATGTGTGTGTTTCTCTGTGTGTAAAATCTTTCTGTACATATTTATCTTTACCAATTCTTTGTCTGGATGCAGATAGTGTCTTCCTTCATATGTCCTTTGTAGTTAATTTGGGCATTTATAATAGTCAAACTGACTTAGTTACTCAAAGTCGTTCTTAAAAAATATTTCTGTTACTTTGTACAACATTCTCTTGATTCTTTTCAATTTGCTCTGCATTATTACATGCGAGTCTGTCCATGTTTTTCTAAGATTATCAAGCTCATCATTTCTTATAGCACAGGAGCATTCCATTACAATCATATGCCACAACTTGTTCAGCCATTCCCCAATTAATGGGCATCCCACAATTTCCAATTCTTTGCCACCACAAAGAGAGATGCTATAAATATTTTAAAACATGTAGGTTCTTTTCCTTTTTCCCTAATCATCTTTGCAAATAGACCTAGTAGTGGTATTTCTGGGCCAAAGGGTATAGGGAATTTAATAACTCTTTGGGATAATTCCAGATTACTCTCCAAAATGACTGGGTCAGTCCACAATTCCACCAATAACGAATTAGTGTCCCCCTTTTTTCCACATCCCCTTCAACATTTGTTGCTTTGCACTTCAATCATTTTAGCCAGTCTCATAGGTGTGAAATGATATCTCAAGGTTGTTTGAACTTGTCTCTAACCAAAAATGATTTAGAGCATTTTTTATATGGCTATAAATTGTTTTAATTTATTCATCAGAAAACTGCCTGTTCATATCCTTTGACCATTAACCAATTGGGCAATGGCTCATATTCTTATAGATTTTACAAAGTTCTTGATATATTTGAGATATGAGACCTTTCTCTGAGAAACTGTCTATAAAACTTTATTGCCAATTTTCTGCTTTTCTTCTGATCTTGGCTATATTTGCTTTATTTGTACAAATCTTTTAATTTAATATAATCAAAATTACTCATTTTACCCATCACTCTGCTCTCCATCTCTTGTTTATTCACAAATTGTCCACCTATCCATGAGTCTGATAAGTAACTTGTTCCATGTTGTTCTAATTTTCTTGTAATCTCTCTCTCTCTTTATATCTAGGTCATGTATCCATTTTGACCTTATCTTAGTAAATGGTGTAAGATAGTGGTCTATGCCCAATTTCTGCCATACTACTTTCCAGTTTTCCAACAATTTTTACCAAATAATGGATTTAAATGTAAAGACTTAAGATTTTGGATTAAGAATTCATTATTTGAGAGAAATTGTTGGGTTCTGGTTTTAATCCATTCTGCTATCTGTTTCCATTTTAGGGGTAAGCTCTTCCCATTCACATTCACAATTGTGATTATCAGCTGTGTATTTCCTTCCATCCCATTTTCTTCTGTTTCTTCTTTTTTTCCTCAGATGCTGTCCCTACGCAAAAGTCTATTTAGTTTCTAACTAATGCCTCCATTAATCTGCCCTCCATTTTATCATCTCCCTTCCTTCTCTTATCCCCTTCCCCCTTTATTTCATTACTAGTTAAGATAGATTTCTGTACACAACTGAGTGTGGATACATATTTTTCACTCTTTGAACTACCTCTGATAAAAGTAAGGTTCAACCTTTGTCTGTCACTCCTCCTCCACCATTTCCACCTTTACTGTAAAAGCTCTTCTTGATGTGCCTTTTTCTACATGAGAAAAATTTCCCTCTGTCTTCCCCCTTCTCCCAGTGCATACTTTGTCACCCATCTTTTTGGAGACCATTTCAACAGTTAACTCATAGGAATGCCCTCTTTTGTGTAAAACTTGGATTCAGTCAAAAGGCTCCACACAAGGACCTAGAAGGCCACATGTGGCCTCAAGGCCTCAGGTTCCCCACCCCTGGTCTATGAATGCTCCTAACTGCCCTAATAATGATGAAGTTCTTAGGAGTTAAATAAATCTCCTTCCCATGTAGGAATGTAAATGGTTTAATCTTATTGAGTGCCTTATGATTACTCTTTCAGGTTTAACTTTTTATGTTTCTCTTGAGTCTTGTATTTAAATGTCAAAATTTTTAATCAGCTCTAGTGTTTTCATGAGGAATGCTTGAAGGTCCTCTATTTCACTGAATATTCCTTTGTCTTCCAGAATATTATCTTCTAAGCCTTCTTCTCCTTTAATATGGAAACCTCTAAATATTTTATGATTCAGACTGTGGCTCCATGATATTTGAATAGTTTCTTTCAAGCTGCTTGCAATAGTTTCTCTTTGACCTGGGAGCTCTGGAATTTGACAATAATATTCCTGGGAGATTCCATTTGAGATTTCTTCTAGGAGGTGATTTGTAGATTGTTTTGATTTCTGTTTTACAGTCTAGATTTAAGATAATTAGGGCAATTTGCCTTGAAAATTTCTTGAAATATGATGTCTAGGCTCTTTTGTGATCATGACTTTCTGATAACCCAATAATTCTTAAATTATCTGTTCTTGATATATTTTCCAAGTCAGTTGTTTTTCCAATGAGATATTTCACATTTTCTTCTATTTTTTTCATTCTTTTGATCGTGCTGTATTGTTGCTTGATGTTTCATAAATCATTAGCTTCCAATTGCCCAATTCTACTTTTTAAGAAGTTTCTTTATTTACTGAATTTTGGTATCTCCATTTCAATTTGGCCTATTATGCTTTCTAAGGAGTTCTTTTCTTTAGTGAATTTTGTTGCCTGTTTACCATTACCAAATCTGTTTTTCATGGTGATATTTTCTTTTCTTTTCTTTTCTTTTGGTTCTTGCTTCTCATTTCTTTTTTTTAATTATTTTTTATGAAGATTTTTTAAAAATTTTTTTTATTTTTGGTTTACAACACTAAGTTCACATGATCCTGAGTTCCAGATTTTCTTCCCCCCCTTCCCCCTTCTACGTATAACTTTGCATTGAACTTATTTACACACTAGTCAAGTTGTGAAAAAGAATTATGACCAATGGAATGAATCATGAGAAAGAGGAAACAAAACCAAAAAAAAATCCCAAGAAAAAAAGAGAAAAAAAAACAAAAGAAAAAAAAGAGAGCAAACAGTTTGTCTCAATCTGCATTCAGTCTCCACAGTTCTTTCTCTGGATGTAGATATCTCTCCCCCTCATGAGTCCTTTGGAGTTGTCTTTGAACCTTGTATTGCTGAGAAGAGCTATCAAGGTTAGTCATCACAGAATCAATATATCTGTGGTTGTGTATGATGTTCTCCTAGTTCTGCTCTGCTTACTCAGCATTATATCATGTAGGTTTTTCCAGGTTATTATGAAGTCCATATTTTCCCCATTTCTTACAGCATGACAGAATTCCATTACATTCATATACCACAACTTGTTCAGCCATTCCCCAATTGATGGGTATCCCCTTGATTTCCAATTTTTTGCTACTACAAAAAGAGACCCTATAAATATTTTTGTACATATGGGTCCTTTTCCCACTTCTGTGATCTCTTTGGGATAAAACCCTAGAAGAGGTATTGCTGGGTCAAAGGGTAGGAACATTTTTATAGACCTTTGGGCATAGTTCCAAATTGCTCTCCAGAATGGCTGGATCTGTTCACAACTCCACCAACAATGTAACAGTGTTCCAATTTTCCCACATCCTTTCTAGCATTTATCATTTTCCCGTTTTGTCATTTTAGCAAATCTGACAGGAAAGACGTGGTACCTAAGGGTTGTTTTGATTTGCATCTCTCTAATCGGTAGTAATTTAGAGCATTTTTCATATGCCTATAGATATCTTTAATTTCTTCCTCTGAAAACTGCCTGTTCATATCCTTTGACCATTTCTCAATTGGGGAATGACTTGTACTCCTATAAATTTGGCTCAGTTCCCTGTATATTTTAGAGATAAGGCCTTTATCAGAGACACTAGTTGGAAAGATTTTCTCCCAATTTTCTGCTCCCTCCTCATCTTTGTTGCATTGGCATTTTTATATAAAAATTTTTCAATTTAACATAATCAAAATTATTCATTTTGCATTTTGTAATTCTCTCTATCTCTTTTTATGTCATTAATTCTTTGCTTTTCCATAAATCTGAGAAGTAAACTATTCCTTGCTCTCCCAAATTGCTTATAGTATCAGCCTTTATTCCTAAATCATGAACCCATTTTGACTTTATTTTGGAATATGGTGTAAGATATTGGTCTATGCCCAGTTTCTGCCCTACCATTTTCCAATTTTCCCAGCAGTTTTTGTGAAATAGTGAATTATTAGCCCAGGAGCTGGATTCTTTGGGTTTATCAAAGAGTAGATTGCTGTAGTCGTTGACTCCTGTATCTTGTGTACCTAACCTATTCCACTGATCCACGGCTCTGTTTCTTAACCAGTACCAGGTAGTTTTGATGGTGTTTTAACAACCCAGCTAGCAGCTTCGGTGGGGGCGTTAAGATCCCTCCCCTGATGCTGGGACCCAGGAGGCTGCCGGGAAAGCACAGGTTCTTTTTATCTGCTTAAACAAGGAAAGCACGGTGAAGGGGTTGACCAGCTTACTTTAATCCAGCATTCACTTAGCATACAGACAACATTCATTTAGCTCAGGGGAAAATGCCAGCATTCAGTTAGCATTCAGTTAGTTCAGGGGAGCATACAGACAAGCATCAAGAGACAGACCAAATACAGATTCATTGACTTACTTCAGGGGAAAAAACCAGCACCCTGAGGTTCAAAACATTCATTTAGTTCAGGGGAAAAACAAACCAGCACCCTGAACCTCAAAACCAAAATACAAACAAGTTACAAATATCAACAGACAGACCCAATACAATTCATAGTTACCAACATCTGGGCTCAGCCCGAGAGCAAGGGCTGGCCCAGAGTCACGCTTGCTTGCCGCTGCTCCCACACCAACCGGAAGAGGAAAGAGAGAGAGCTTCAAGCTGTCCTCTCCCCTCTTTATAGGGTTTTTGACATCATCAAGTGCCGCCTGAATGACCAGGGCCGATTGGTTCTTGACTTAGCCCCTCCCCCTAGCGTAGACATTAACACCTCCCCTCAGCCAGCCCCATGACTCATCACACAGGAAGTTTTCTGCTTCCTGACATGCTCTCTAGGCTTCCTGACCCGGAAGAGCAAGCCACAGCATCCAGAGGCTCAATGAGGTAAGCTGAGTCATTCAAAGAAAACAAAGGCCATTCTGGTTACAGATGGCAACTGCTTTATAGTACAGTTCAATATCTGGTATGGTTAGGCCATGTTCCTTAGCATTTCTTTTCATTAATTCCCTTGATATTCTGGACCTTTTGTTCTTCCAGATGAATTTTGTTATTATTTTATCCAGCTCTGTAAAATAATTTTTGGTAGTTCGATGGGTATGGCAAAGAAAAAATAAATTGATTTAGGTAAAATTGTCATTTTTATTATATTAGCTCAGCCTAACCATAAGCAGCTGATATTTTTTTCATTTACTTAGATCTGACTTTATTTGTGTGAAAAGTGTTTCATAATTATGTTATATAGGCTCTGGGTTTGTCTTGGCAGATAGACTCCAAAATATTTTATATTGTCTACAGTAATTTCAAGTGGAATTTCTATTTCTATCTCTTTTTTCCATGTAGGAATGTAAACAAAACAGTTCAACTTTAGTAAGTCCCTTGCAATTTATTTTTCTTGTTCTTTTTCTTGATTACCTTTTCATGTTTCTCTTGATTCTTGTGTTTGAAAGTCACATTTTCTATTCAGCTCTGGTCTTTTCACTGAGAAAGCTTGAAAGTCTTCTATTTTATTAAAAATGCATATTTTGCCTTGGAGCATGATACTCAGTTTTGCTGGGTAGGTGATTCTTGGTTTTAATCCTAGCTCCATTGACCTCCAGAATATCATATTCCAAGCCCTTCGATCTCTTAATGTAGAAGCTGCTAGATCTTGGATTATTCTGATTACGTTTCCACAATACTCAAATTGTTTCTTTCTGGCTGCTTGCAATATTTTCTCCTTGACCTTGGAGCTCTGGAATTTGGTGACAATACTCCTAGGAGATTTCTTTTGGGGATCTATTTGAGGAGGTGATCAATGGATTCTTTCAATTTCTATTTTGTCCTGTGGCTCTAGAATATCAGGGTAGTTCTCCTTCATAATTTCTTGAAAGATGATACCTAGGCTCTTTTTTTGATCATGGCTTTCAGGTAGTCCAATAATTTTTAAATTATCTCTCCTGGATCTATTTTCCAGGTCAGTGGTTTTTCCAATGAGATATTTTACATTGTCTTCCATTTTTTCATTCCTTTGGTTCTGTTTTATAATATCTTGATTTCTCATAAAGTCACTGCCTTCCACTTGCTCCAGTCTAATTTTTAAGGTAGTATTTTCTTCAGTGGTCTTTTGGGCCTCCTTTTCCATTTGGGTAATTCTGCCTTTCAAGGCATTCTTCTCCTCATTGGCTTTTGGGAGCTCTTTTGCCATTTGAATTAGTCTATTTTTTAAGGTGTTGTTTTCTTCATCATATTTTTCAGTATTTTTTTGGGTCTCCTTTAGCAAGTCATTGACTTGTTTTTCATGGTTTTCTCACATCCTTCTCATTTCTCTTCCCAATTTTTCCTCTACTTCTCTAACTTGCTTTTCCAAATCCTTTTTGAGCTCTTCCATGGCCTGAGACCAGTTCATGTTTTTCTTGGTGGCTTTTGTTGCAAGCTCTTTGATTTTGTTGACTTCTTCTGGCTGTATGTTTTGGTCTTCTTTGTCTCCAAAGAAAGCTTCCAGAGTCTGAGACTGAATCTGGGTGCGTTTTCGCTGACTGGCCATATTCCCAGCCAACTAACTTGACCCTTGAGTTTTTCAGTGGGGTATGACTGCTTGTAGAGTTAAGAGAACTATGTTCCAAGCCTGGGGGGGGGATGCACCAGCTCTGCCACACCAGCACTCCTCCTTCCCCAAGAACCCCCAACATGGACTGGACTTAGATCTTCAGCAGGCTCTTCACTCCTGCTCTGATTCGCCACTTAATTCCTCCCACCAGGTGGGCCTGGAGCGGGAAGTAACTGTGGCTGTAGTTCTGTAGCTGTCCCACCTCTGCTGCCCCTGGGGCGGTAGCCAAACTGCAAACTCTGTCCACTCCCGCAGCTTTTCCCACTAACCTTCTCTGTTGTCTTTGGTGTTTTGGGGTTGAGAAGTCTGGTAACTGCTGCAGCTCACTGATTCAGGGCACTAGGGCCTGCTCCACCTGGCTCCTGGTCCGGTTTGTCAGTGCTGCCCATGCTGGACTCTGCTCCGCTCCGCTCCCAGCTCGGTGTGGGATAGACCCCACCCAGAGACGATTCAGGCTGTCCTAGGCTGGAGCCCTGTTTCCCTCTGCTATTTTGTGGGTTCTGCAGTTCTAGAATTGGTTCAGAGCCAATTTTTATAGGTTTTTGGAGGGGCTCGGCCGGGAACTCATGCTAGTCCCTGCTTTCCAGCAGCCATCTTGCCTCCATCTCCTCTTTCTATCTCTTGTTGTTGGGCTTTGTCAGTAATGTATAGGAGTGCCAAGGATTTATGTGGGTTTATTTTATATCCTGCAACTTTGCTAAAGTTGTTTATTATTTCAAGTAGTTTTTTACTTGATTCTCCAAGATTCTCTAAGAAAATCATTATATCATCTGCAAAAAGTGATAATTTAGTTTCTTCTTTGCCTATTCTAATTCCTTCAATTTCTTTTTCTTCTCTTATTGCCACAGCTAACATTTCTACTATCAAATTGAATAATAGGGGTGATAACGGACATCCTTGTTTCACCCTGATCTTATTAGGAATGCATCTAGCTTATCCCCATTATAAATAATGCTTGTTGATGTTTTTAGGTAGATGCTATTTATAATTTTAAGGAAGGATCCATTTATTCCTATGCTTTCTAGTATTTTTAATAGGAATGTGTGTTGTATTTTGTCCAAGGCTTTTTCTGCATCTATTGAGATGATCATAGGGTTTCTGCTAGTTTTGTGGTTGATATGATCAATTATGCTGATAGTTTTCCTAATATTGAACTAGCCTTGCATTCGTGGAATAAATCCTACCTGGTCATAGTGTATTATTCTCATGTTAAGTTGCTGCAATCTTTTTGCTAATATTTTATTTAAAATTTTTGCATCAATATTCATTTGGGAAATTGGTCTATAATTTTCTTTCTCTGTTTTGACTCTTCCTGGTTTAGGTATTAGTACCACATTTGTGTAATAAAAAGAATTTGGTAGGACTCCTTCTTCACCTAGTTTCCCAAATAATCTATAAAGTATCAGAATTAATTGTTTTTTGTATGTTTGATAAAATTCACATGTAAAATCATCTGGCCCTGGAGATTTTTTTCCTAGGGAATTCATTGATGGCTTGCTCAATTTCTTTTTCTGAGATGTAGTTATTAAGGTATTTTACTTCCTCTTCTGTTAACCTTGGCAATTTATATTTTTGTAGATATTCATCCATATCCCTAAGGTTGTCAAATTTATGAGCATACAATTGGGCAAAGTAATTCCTAATTATTGTTTTGATTTCCTATTCATTGGAGGTGAATTCACCCTTTTCATTTTTGATACTGGTGATTTGATTTTCTTCTTTCTTTTTTTTAATCAAATTGACCAAAGGTTTATCAATTTTGTTGGTTTTTTCATAAAACCAGCTCTTTGTTTTATTTACTAATTTAATAGTTTTCTTGATTTCAATTTTATTAATCTCTCCTTTGATTTTCAGTATTTCTAATTTGGTATTTAGTTGGGGATTTTCAATTTGTTCTTTTTCTAGCTTTTTCAGTTGCATGCCCAATTTGTTGATCTCCTTTTTCTCTATTTTATTCATGTAAGCATTTAGAGATATAAAACTTCCCCTAAGAACTGCTTTTACTGCATCCCATAAGTTTTGGTATGTTTTCTCATTTTTTGTCATTCTCTTGAATGAAGTTATTAAATGTTTCTATGATTTGTTCTTTGGCCCACTCATTCTTTAGTATTATATTATTTAGTTTCCAATTTATTTTTAGCTTATCTTCCCCTGGTTCTTTGTTACAAATAATTTTTATTGGATCATGGTCTGAAAAGAATGCTTTGACTACTTCTGCCTTTCTGCACTGGATTGTGAGGTTTTTATGCCCCAGGACATGGTCAATTTTTGAGAATGTGCCATGTACCACTGAGAAGAAAGTATATTCCTTTTTATCCCCATTCAGTTTTCTCCAGAGGTCTATCATATCTGCCTTTTCTAAAATTCTGTTCACCTCCTTAACTTCTTTCTTGTTTATTTTGAGATTAGATTTATCAAGTTCAGAGAAGGGGAGGTTGAAGCCCCTCAAGTATGTTTTTTTTTGTCTATTTCTTCCGGTAACTCACTTGGTGCATATATGTTAAATAATGATATTGCTTCATTGTTTACAGTGCCTGTTAGCAGGATGTAGCGTCCTTCCTTATCTCCTTTAATTAGATCTATCTTTGCTTTTGCTTTGTCTGAGATTAGGATTGCTACCCCTGCTTTTTTTTTTACTTTAGCTGAAGCACAATATATTTTCCTCCAGCCTTCACCTCTACCCTGTGTGTTTCCCTCTGTTCCAAATGTGTTTCTTCTAAACAGCATACTGTAGGATTATGGTTTTTAATCCATTCTGCTATCTACTTCCATTTTATGGAGAGTTCATCCCATTCACATTCACAGTTATGATTACTATCTGTGTCTTTCTCCATCCTATTTCCCCACTGTTTATGCTTTTGTTTTTCCCTTTCCCCTTCCACTCCTCAACAGAGTTTTGCTTTTGACTGCTGCTTTCCACAGTTTACCCTCCCTCTTGATTCCCCTCCCTTGTCTTGACATTTTCCACTTGCTGCTTCTTCCCTCCCTTCTGACCGCCCCCTCCCATTTTTCCCCTTTCCCTTCCTACTGCCTGTAGGACAAGTTAGATTTCTATAATTATCAGGGTGTTATTCTGTTCTTGAACCAAATCTGATGAGAGTGAAGCTCAAATACTGCTCTTCTCCCTCCCTTCTTTCCCTCTACTACAATATGTTTTTGTGCCTCTTCATGTGATGTAATTTACCCTTTTCTACTCCGTCCTTACCTCTTCTCCCAGAACCATCCCTTTATATCTCCTAATTATATTTTCATCGTTATATCAGTTATTTTATACTGATACCCACAGTCTATGAATATCCCTTTCATTGTCATTATAGGTCTACAATTCTCAATATTGACATATATATATATATATATATATAACATATATAAAACAAAATAATTTTATATCAGGATGTAACTAATTGGCCTTATTGATTAAGTAGGGCTTCCCCCCCCCCCCATTTACCTTTTTATGTCTCTCTTGAGTTTTGTATTTGGAGATCAAATTTGCCATTGAGCTCTGGCCTTTTCAACAGGAAGGTCTGGAATTATGTTATTTCACTGAATGTCCATCTCCTTGCCTGGAAAATTATGCTCAGTTTTGCTGGGTAGTTGATCCTTGGTTGTAGTCCAAGTTCCTTGGCCTTTCAGAATATCATATTCCAATTTCTCCTGTCATTTAAGGTAGCAGATGAAAGCTCCTGCATGATCCTGACTGTAGTTCTATGATATTTGGATTCTTTCTTCCTAGCTGCTTGCAGTATTTTCTCCTTCACCTGATAGTTCTGGAATTTGGTATAATATTTCTTGGAGTTTTCAATTTGGGATCTTTTTCAGGGGGTGATCGATGGATTCTTTCGATGAAAATTTTACCCTCTGCTTCTATGACCTCCGGGCAATTTTCCTCAAGGATTTCATGGAAGATACTGTCCAGGCTCTTTTTTCATCATAGCTTTCAGGTAGACCAATAATTTTTAGATTGTCTCTCCTGGATCTATTTTCTACGTCAATTGCTTTTCCAATCAGATATTTCATGTTTTCTTCTATTTTTTTTCATTCTTTAGATTTTGTTTGACTGA
This sequence comes from Trichosurus vulpecula, assembly GCF_011100635.1. Lineage (NCBI taxonomy): Eukaryota > Metazoa > Chordata > Mammalia > Diprotodontia > Phalangeridae > Trichosurus > Trichosurus vulpecula. The sequence continues at coordinate 200,102,832 of NC_050581.1, read as the reverse complement.
TTTTTGATGTCTTATGGAGTCATTAGCTCCTTCTTGACTGATTCTAATTTTTAATATTTTGTTTTCTTCCTTTATCTTCTCTCTCTCCTTTTCCATTTGGTTGATTTTACTTTTCAATGAGACATTTTCTCTGTTCATATTCTGATTTTCCTTAACCAATTCCCTGATTTTACCTTTCAAAGATTTGTTTTCCTCATTGAATTTTTTTCCATTTTTTCCATTTTTTCTTTTACCTCCCTAATTTGTTTTCTAAAGTCCTCCTTGAGTTCTTCCACGAATGCTTTTTGGTCTGGAGACCAGTTCACTTTCCCTTTTGAGGTTTCAGATGTGGGTGTAGTATCCAGGCTGTCCTCTTCTGAATTGGTATTTTGTTCTTCCCTGTCTCCATGATATGAATCAATTGTCTTTGGCTTCTTAGCATGTTTTTTCATGGTGTTTTTTTTTTTTCCTCCTGGCTTCTAAAGTGGATCTCTGTTTCTGAGGCTCAGGGGGCTCTGTCCCAAGTTTCTTGTGTTGGAATCTGTGGGTGTGCTCACTGGCTCTATGTTCTATGGCCTCTGGTTTCATGAGGTGTGGGAGAGGAGTGATCTGGCTGCTAGGAGGTCTCTTCTCCAGTACTGTTCTACAGAATGGGTGGTCTCAGCTCTTGTCTGTGCTGGTGTCTGTCACTTCCCCTGGCTGTACAAAGCCCAGTCTGGGTTCCTGGTGTTGACATTTGTTAGCTCCACACCCTGAGACTCAGTTACTCTCGTTGTTCTACTGAGGTGAGGGCTGCTGGCACACCTCTCTTCCTGCACTAGTCTCCTTCTGCCACCACAGGAAGGGCCCTCTCCCCCACTTCTCTCACTACTGAAGCCCCACTTCTGGCTCCTCTGTTTCTTCTGAGGTATTGTTCTCTCAGTTTATTCAAGGGAGGGATAAAAGCCTTTTTACCTGCCCATAATGCCTCCCAGAAGTTCAAGAAGGAGAGTTTCAAACCTTTAGACTGTGGGTTGGAGGCCTCCAGACTAGCTGTTCCTGTGGCCACAGGCTCTGCACTCTGACCTTGATATTTTCTTTAGTATTTTTGTGCCTCTTTTACTAAGTTGTTATTTTTTTCATAATTTTATCACATCACTCATTTATTTCCTTAAATTTTTCTCTGCCACTCTTACCACTTACTTTAACTCTTCCAAAAATTTTTGTTGGACTTGGCTCCAATTAGCATTTTTCTTTCAGTCTTTGCTTATAGTTGTTTTTGCATTGTTGTCTTCTTCTCAGTTTGTGTCTCAGTCTTCCCTGCTACTATATGTTCTTTGTTGTTGTTGTTTATTTATTTTCCAGCCTGTTTCTTGACTTTGAACTGTATGTTAAAGTTGGGATCTGATCTCCTATTATTTGTGTGGAGATTGAGTGTTGTGGATAAGAATAGTGGTCCCAAACTCTTTCTGAGCACACTCTCCATCAAAATTGAGCGCACACCTCTCAATACATGCATATTTATTTACTTATTTGTAAAGAATGCACATATACTAGTGTACCACCAATTATGAACATTACAATATATATTAAAAATAGACATATTAAGAGGGAGACAGAAAAGTGAAATATTATTTAATACTAAAGTCAATAGGAAACCCTGGGATTTATTGAGTTGAAGCATGATCAGGTCTATGCACAGACAAAAATAATAGGAGATATTGAACCAAAAGTTTGTCTACGATCTAGATAAATGATATCCACAACATGCCCTTCATCTACCTCTCTAGTAGCCCTGTCCAAAAAGAAAATGAGGCTAATATAGCATTACCTGTGCTTGATGAAACCATGCTGGCTTTTGGGGGATCACTATTTCCTTTTCTAAATGTTCTCCAACCTTCTCTTTAATAATATATTCAAGGAGTTTCCCAGGGATCCAAGTTAAGATCACTGGCCTATAATTTAAAGATTCTGTCTTTTTCCATTTCATGAAAAATCAGGAGCATCTGCCCTCCTCCAGTCTTGTGCTGCCCCTCCTGTTTTCCATAATCTTTCAAATACCACACACACTGGTTCAGCAATCTCATCTGTCATTTCTTAAAGGGCCCTGAGCGTGTGGCCCCCATCTGGGCTAGGGGACTACTTGAGCAAGGGCATCTACATGATCTTTCACTCTCTCATTAATTATCTGATACTTCTATTACCTCCCTAATGGCAATTATTGTTTCCTAATTTCCTCTGAGAAGGTCATTCTCCTTGGGAGAGAAAAGAAAAGCAAAATACAAGTTGAGCGGCTGTTCTTTCTCCCTATTATCTCTTACATTGCACTGTTGTGGTTTGGAGTGCTAGGAACCCTGAAATGCTAGGGTATAGGGGGTCTGCCTTGAAATAATTCGGCCACTCAAGCCTTCTTGGAGTCAGAATAATGAGGCTTTATAACACCAGTTAGGCAGGCAAGATTCCTAGTAAATCTGTGAATTTGATGAGGATGTGGCTGATGCTTATATACAAAATGACTATGAGGAGATCTGCATGGGATGAAGGAGTGGTAAATATTCTGGAGTGGCCAGGGGGCAACAGACAAAGTCTGGATGGGATCAAGGAGTGACAGGTAGACTGGGATAGAGCAGATACCCCAGGCAAAACACCAATGTGGGAAAGTTCAGGGCCTTTTAGGGGTGCAGGACTCAAAGACATGGTCTTTTCCTTTCAGGGGTTCAGGTCCCATAACCCCATAAGTACCATCCACACCAAGCAAAGTTTCCATTCCTTCTTGGAGTCTCTTTTTAGTCCCAACATATCAAAACAGAGAAAAACAAAACAGTTTTCTTGTCCTTAGCTTTCCCAGCTAGCCTTAGCTCATCCTGAGCATTAGCACTCCTGACAAGCATACTATCTGCTTTCTGGACTTGTTTCCATCTTCTGTACAGTACATTTTCAAATCTAAGTTGATTTGGTGAGTCCTGCATATAATGCCATTGGTCTTCAGTCTAATCCCTTCTTCACCCCTCATTTGGATTGTTTCCCGTTGTGTCTTTAGAATTTCATTCTGAAGTATCTCCAGATCTTCTGGGCCTGGCCTCCTCCACGGGATCTTCATTTTTCTAGTAAACCCTTGATATCTGCTTTTCTCAAATTTAGAGTGCATGTAAGACTACCCAGACTTTTTATTAGAAATTCAAGATGGAGTGGTCACTCTTTCCCCACCCCAAAGTTACCATCATTTCCAACTCAACAGTCAGTTCTTCCTTGTTAGTGAGAAACAGATCCAGAATAAAATTTCCCCTTGTTGGTTTTCTCTAATTTTGAAAGGATGAAATTACCACTAAGGCAAGCCAAGCCATTACATGCTGCTGTGCTTTTGGTTGAGAAAGACTTCTAACAGATGTCTGGATAATTGGAGTCCTCCATGACTACCATATCTAGTCTCTGTGCCAAGCTCATGTTCTGTTTCCCAAACTCCTCATCTATTTCTTCTTTCTGGACAAGTGGTCTCTAGTAAGTTCCAATGACCAAATCACGTCTGTTTCTCACTCCTCTGACCTCCACCCAAATGTTTTCCATCATATTTCTCCACTCTAGTCAATCCAAGGAGAACCAGATAACCATATTGCATCTTTTTCTCATAGCTAGGACCATAGAAAGTAGTTACCATCAAAACACTTGTATGATTTCTATGTATAAGAAACATTTTTTTTGTCTGAAGAGGTCAATTAACTGAAACATGTTTAGTTAAATTTATATTGCATCATTCAATTCTGCAGAACACCTGCACACAATTCTCTCTATGTATGCATGTATGCAAAATTACTCCTATACTGTAACTTCTTTGAAAGTCAAGTTTGTGGATCCTTTCAATTTTCTACATTTTCAGTGCCTATCCCAGAGCTCTGCACACAGTAGACACTTAATGAACACATATTAAATTAAATTCACATTACAATTCTAGTTTATTTGGGTATCCTCTCCAGAAGATCACCTTAGTGCACAGGATCCACTAGAACAAACCCAAGTGTCCCTTATTTATGAACTTCAGAAAATGTTTTACTGGGTCACTGTGTTGGTAAGCAAAATGGGCTCCTTAGCACTTAGTTCAACAAGTGCCCTTGAAGAGTTTGGCTTTTGTTTGCTTTGAGTAATTCAGTGTATTTCATTGAGTCTTACTAAGTGCTAAGCCCCAGGCCCAAACCCCTATTAGGTGTAAAACCTATGTGGGTGTGGATTGGCAACTAAGGTGGGGCTAACTCCAGGGAGGGACTAGCTTACATGTCTGGGACAGCAGAGGCTTTTAGACCACGTGGGTTTAAGTCCGCCTCTTTGTGACGATTCTAGGTCACGTGGATGAGTCGCATGTGTGACTCACCCTTGACCCTGAAAAAGATATAAAACCAGGGGTTGGCTGTCTCTTCTCTGGAGCTCCTACCCACAGCCATGGTGGTGCGTGACTATGGACCAGCCCTTGTTACGAGCTCCCGGGCTGAACCTAGATGTTGGTAACTATAAATTGTATTGGGTCTGTCTGCTGATATTTGTAATTTGTTTGTACTTTGCTCTGAAGTTCAGTGTGCTGGTCTTTTCCCCTGAACTAAGTGAATGATATTTGTATGCTGAATTAAAGTAAGCTTATCAACCCCTTCACCTTGCTTTCCTTAGTTAAGCAGATCAAAAGAACCTGTGCTGTTGGCAGCTTTCTGGGTGCTGGCTGTGGGTGGATCTTGCACCCCCACAGAAGCTTCTAGCCGGATTGTTGAAACAGTCACAGGAGCTAGAATTTCTGGAACTATCACAGAAGGTACAGAGCCATGCGTTGATGTTCACTATTCTCAATTACTCTCTAAACCCAAGATCTACCTGGGTCCTGCAATCACTGTTTTGGGTCCTGTTTCTGGCTAGACACTACTAGGAACTCAGATTATGCCATTTATAAATAGCATCAACTAGGGCTCTGTTCTCAGTGCTCCCCAGAAATTCATGTTGCTACTTGGGAGGAATCTGGAATCCAGAACTGCACACATCAGTAACCTTTATAGAACCATCAGAGCACATCAGCTTCCACTAGTACTAAAATCTATTCTTTCTGAAATCCTATAGACGAAAGTTCAATCTAGAGGCAAACCTAACACTACTGAGATCCACTTTTAGACTCTTTCCTTTGTTTAGTATCTCCAATTAGCCCATCATCTCTACCTCTTATCCCCACAGGTTGTTGTGTTTGTCCTTCATTTTCAAGGAGGACCGTGTCATCAGGGAAATGATGACATGACTTACAGTTGACTTTGATTTGAGTGAGGGAGAGCTGTGCAAGGTCACCAGCTGTTTCAACAATCTGGCTAACAGCTGTTGTGGAGGTGAAAGACCAACACAAGCCCAACAACAAACACGCTACCAGCACACTGCAAAAGCCCGGGTTCTTTTGATCTGCTTTACTAAGGAAAGCAACGTTAAGGGGTTGACAAGCTTACTTTAATCCAGCATACAAATATCATTCACTTAGTTCAGGGGAAAAAGCCAGCACCCTGAACTTCAGAGCAAAATACAAACAAAGTACAAACATCGACAGACAGACCTTGTCTTATTCAAATCCCAATACATAGTTACCAGAGTTTAACAAAGTCCCAGCATCCAGGTTTATGAGCTAGAGGGCCCTTAGCTACTGCTGCCCAGAATCTCCACATCAGCGTGCGACCAATAGTGAGAACCCTGAGCAAATAGCTCTGCCTTCTCTTCTTATACAATTTCAGATGTCATCAAACGTCATCTGAATCACCAGAACTTAGGCTCCTATGATTGGCTCTTGAGTTATCACCTCCCTTTAATACCTTGGGAGCTTTACACCCACAGAGGCTTAGCACCTAATAGGGGTTTGGGCCTGGGGCTTAGCACCTAGTGAGACTCAATGAAATACACTGAATTAATCAAAGGAAACAAAAGCCAAACTCTTCAAGGGCACTTGGATGAACTGAGTGCTAAAAGCCCATTTTGCTTACCAACACACCAGCCTCACTTTCTTCTCCAGAGCCATCTGGATCCAGTGGCCAGATATTCATCAGGATGACTGGAGATGGCCCAGGATGCAATGGGAGACCCTTCAGGCTAAGACCTTTCAAGTATTCACTTAGAGTGAATAGGCCTCTTTAAGAAGTGTGTAGAGGGATGGCCCCTTTAATTAGAAAAAGAAAAAAAAATCAAGCTGGGAGGGAAAGACCCTTAGGGTTGCTTTCACCATACCGTTGACATTCACTAAGCCAGGAGGGCCCAAAGTGCAGCATTATGTGGAGTTTGGGCAGAGACATATTGTGGTCCAATCTATGATTTTCAGAGTGAACTGGGTTTAAGGTTTTGGGAAGGAAGGAAGGAAGATGGCAGGGAGGGAGGCAAGGAAGGAAGGAAGTCTAGCCAGTAATCTAGCCAGTAAACCCCAAGTTAAGTGGACAGCTTTTGCCCATCGAAATTTACCTTCCTTTGGAGAGAAGGAGAGGAAGAGGATGAGCTGAGTTACCCAACTAGCTAGGTCCCCATTCAGGCAGCTTGGTCTACTCACAGGTTGTATTTGTCCTTCATTTTCAGAGGACCATGGTATCAGGGAAATGATGACATGACTTGTAGTTGATCCATTCCCCCTTTGGGGCTTGAGAGCCCAGCCTTGGTCTTGTCTTACCTGGATCCAGGTGCACAGAACTTATGAGCCATATCTAGGAGGCATGCTCCCCCTCTTCTTTACAAGTTATCTTGCTCCATTAAAATAAAAACTCCTTGAGGTCAGGGATTGTCAGTTTCTTATATTTGCATCCCCAGTATGCAGCATTGTTTACCCAACAGTAAACAATACATTTTCTGTTTTTGTCTTTCTTTGTCTCTATCTCTGTCTCTCTTCTCCCCCATACTCACACCTAGACAAACCCCCAAACCACTGTCACACCCATAGTCATGTTAGTATTAGCTCTTAAAGTATTCTGTGAATCAAATCATTCACTCTGACCATCCCATTTACTCCTTTCTATGCCTCATCTTCCATAAACTCCATGTTCTACCCTCCAGCTATTCTGTCACAAATCCCTGGGGGCCAAATCCTGCACCACCATAAAAGATAATCCACAGGAAAAAGAGCATCATGACCCTTCCTTGTTGGCCTGGGGAATAAATTCCAGTTGTGTGTGGCTATGATCCCCTTTTGTCTTCTATGCACAGCTGCCTGCCTTGCCAATAAAAGTTCCCTAGAGTTCAAAGCAAGTGGAATGGGTAAGAATGGATTTATGAAAAGGAGAGATGCTCTTGCAAAAGGGCACCAGAACTACCAAGGATTGACAGTGATTTCTGGGAAACTACCATGACAATGCACCCTGTTTTTGTTTTTGTTGCTTGTTTGGTTTAGTTTGGTTTGGTTTGGTTTTATCCCTGATTGCTCCCTTCATAATTTAATGAGGCTTCCAGAGTATTTCCATCAAACTTTCCCTCCAGAAACAGCCCTAGGGCGCTGTCCTGGTGCTGATGTGTCTTAATGCTCAGAAACAATTTGTGATGGATAGAGATGTCGTTATGGTTCTAACAGGTGTTCCTGTCCTGTTCTCCAGCAGAAGAGGCTGCTCTATCCAAAGCTGACATCTCCTCTGAAATACTTCTGCCCTGTGAGTATTTTTTTCCCACAAAAGTCATAAGTAACCAAAAAGAATTATATAATTTAGGGAAAAGCTCTGCTAGCAGTGAAGAGGCTTGGCACCATCACTTGGAACAGGTCCAGCATACCAAAGCAGGCCATTTGGACTGTAAAATCCTGGAGTACCTCCCACACCCCAGAGAATTAAGCCAACAACAAACACGGTGGCTTCTTCGTTAATGGGCTCATCTTTTCCATTGTGCACATTCCAGGCCATTGCCATCAGGGAATAGATGCCTGGCCTCAGAATTAGGAGTAGGACTCCAACCCCCCATCCAAAGCCACTTGGGCCAGCAGTATGGTGGCTAAAGAATGCCACAGCTTTTCAACCTTACCTTGACAATATCTCATTAACTATTGTAAAGAAAAGAGGAACAGATCTATATATCTGAGCTCAGTTATCCACCATGGATGGCATGCCTTCAATAAGGTCAGGAGCTCTTTCATTTTTTCCCCTTATATCTTCAGTGCCTAGCATTGGGCAGGACCCACAACATTCTTTTAATTCTTGCTGATTGCTCTAAACTGAGATCAATGTGGGAGAGTTTTGTTTGCCCCAATTTTTTTTTGAATCAAAGAATGCTCAATAGTGCTGCAGTTGACACTTCATATGATAATGCATCTAGAGCTGGAGGGCATCTACTTCAAACTATGATATTATAGATGAGAAAAGTAATGTTCATGACAAATCAATAAAATGGTAATGAGGGTTTTCAGTTCAATTTCTTTTTTTTGTTTATTTGGTTTTTTTTTTGGCAGGGCAATTGGGGTCAAGTGACTTGCCCAAGGTCATACAGCTAGTACATGTGTCAAGTGTCTGAGGCTAAATTTGAACTCAGGTCCTCCTGACTCCAGGGCCAGCGCTCTACTCACTGCACCACCTAGCTGCCCCTTTTCAGTTCAATTTCAAAGAATTCACCTGCATGAAAATTCTAGGCCCTCCCCTTGCATCCAGCATAATGTCTGTCCTAAGGGATTATTGTCCAATCAGAGGACAGTATGAAGAAATCTTATTTGACTTTTTCAGGTACTACAAAACCATCATTTACCCTGGGCAGCAGTAATGATGAACTGTATCACAGAATAGCTACCACCCCAAATGTAGAGTTTGAGTCTTGTAATAGAGGACATATCTGAATCCCACTGTCCCACCTCTCCCAAACCACCTGATCCAATTCCATTATTCTCTGTGGAGGCTATTATGCTCCGTGTACTTCTGGCCACATCTTGTCTCACAAGTAGGGCCCTTAATCTGTTCTTTTGGCCCGCTTTGTTCCGAGCCATCCAGGTTACGGTTTCTTTCTCCACTGCCAATTACCTTAGATCCAATATACAACCAGAGAGAAGCAACTAGTCTAAGACATGCCTCCATCATCTCACTAGGCAACAAGCCTATTTGGAAAGCCAAGAGAAGAGATAGTATTAAGGAAAAAATAGGTTAAGGATATTAAGACCTGAAAACAATAAACAAATATTGGATTTGGCAAATAAGCAAGCATAGGTGACCTTTGAGAGACACGTTTCAACAGAGTGCTGTGGATGAAAGGCTAGCTGCCAACAAACAATGAGAGAGAGAATAGATTTAGAGAAACTAGAGACATGAGTGTATACAGATTTTTCAGTTGTTTAGCTATAAAGGGAGGTGAGAAATGGGATGGTTGTTGGATGAGGTGTGAGAATCAAGGAAGGGTCTCTAGGCCTGAGGAAATCTGAGTGTGCTTATTTGCAAAGAAGGAGGCAGTTTGGGACAAATAATTCTAAGCCTGTGCCTTCTGTAGATAAGCCCTAAGTGCATCAGCAGATGGGCTTCTCCCACAAGGACAGGTCATCATATTAATCTCAAGAGAATGAGTTGGCTGCTGCCAAGTGAAGTGGCAAAAGAATCATTTCTGTATACATAATTACAGCATGATATTTCAAGAAGAGTGAATCTGAGGATAAGGTACAGAAACCCCCGAGATAGCAGTGTTGGTAACTAGAGTGTAGCTCAGCTTTCACATGCTTATGTAGGTATAGGATGGGCAGGGAAAAGAAAACTAAATGCATAGGCATGGAAGTGGCCACAATCATGGCCCATTTCTGTCCTAATGTTCTGTTGTTGGAGTTGGTTGCATAACTAATAATTAAGAAGTTCATGGGGGAGTAGATTCTCAGACTCTAACTTGGAGTTAGAAAGGCCCTCAGAACTCACCTACTTTGAAGACCTACCCAAGGCAAGAATCTTCTCCATCCTGACCAGATGGCCTCTGCCCTACTGCCTCCAGAATGATGAGTTCATGCCTTGGTTAGGTAACCTGTTCAATTTTTTTGTCAATTTCAACTTGGGAGAACATCTATCCTTTCAACAGAGCCCAAATCTGCCTCTCTCACACTTAGGTTCATCGTGGCAAAACTGGAAGGGAGCCAGCACACCATTGAGTCCAACCGCCTGATTTTTTTGTGTGTGTGAAGAAATTGAATCACAGAGATGATGATGATGAAGAAGATGATGACAAGCATTTACATAGCCCTTTAAAGTTCATGAACCCTATGCAAATATTGTCTCATTTTATCCTCACAGTGAACCCAGGAGGTAGGTGCTATTATGTCCATTTCACAGATGAGGAAATAGACTGACAGAGTTTAAATGAGTTACTTAGAGCCACAAGCAATAAGAACTTGAAGTAGTATTTGAATTCTAGGTCCAATGGCTATACTTTCATAATTTCTACCCATTGATCCTATATGTGCCATCCATACAGCTACAGAGTATGTGCACCTCCTTTTGTAGAAAGGTGTCAGGATGCAGTGGAAGGAGTCATGACTCAGGAACCAATTGATCTGAATTTTGTGCAGATGTTGCCACAGCTGACTATGTGACCTTGGCCAAGTCCATTAATCTTTTCAAATCTAGTTGTCTGATCTATAAAAGTATGGTGATGTTGATGATCATTTCCACTCTACTGACATCATAGAGTTAGGCTATTATAGCTATGTGGGATAATGAATCTTAACTTTTAAATGCTCTGTCTCATACTCAGCCAGATAAGAGACCTGATTCAGGGTCTCTGTGGTGTGGAGCTAAATTCAGAAAGGCTCATCTGAGATGACATTCTGCAGATGATACCACCGTGCCTCATCTGCTTCTGACTCCGGCCCCATGGGCCTCTTGGCCTATTGGTTAACTCTTCCCAGAGTCTTCATTTTGAGGAAGGGCCCAGGAGAGTCTTCCCTCATTCTCCAGACTAGGCCACCATGCCCTTACCTGGATATCTATGCTCTCTCCCTGCCCCCTCCCCCATTTTGCAGCTTGCCTCTACTGGGTTGTCTTTCCCTACTTGAATGGAAGCTCCTCGAGAGAAGGGACTGGCTTTTTCTTTGCTCACATTTGTATTCCCAGCACTTAGCATGATGCCTAACACATAGTAAGCACTTAATAAATGTTTATTGACTGACTGGCATGTGGCTCCAGTGAGGACAGAAGATACTCCCTTGACTCAGACATCATCCATTCTGCACAGACATTCTTCTGTCCAGGGAAACTCAGACCTATATGGCTGCCTGTGTGTAGGTGTGACATTGATTAGTGGCCCATGCCTCCTTCCCAGACTGGATAAGAAAGCTGCTTGGCCAAAGAAGGGGCAGCAGATTTGTAAATAAGTATGATCTTTGGTAAAACTAAAGAGACAAGGAGAGCTGGCTGGCTTTAGAAAAATATACAATGCTTTTTGAAAATTTATTTTGAGTGATATATTTTTGTGTTTAAGCTACCTTTGTTTCCCCATATACTCAATTCCAGAAAACCATGCACTATGACAAAAACTAAACTTTGAAAAAGAAAGACAGTTCAGCAAGATTTACACATTCAACCAAGTCTGACACTGTATACAGTGTTACACTTTTGCAAAGAGAGGAAAAAGGTTCATTCGTTATCATCTTTTCTTTAGGATGAAGCTTCATTGTCATGATTACAATCTTTTCAATGGGCATGTTTGTCCTTTTACTTATATTTAGTCATTGTTTATATCTTTTTCATCGTTCCTTTTACTTTACTTTGTATCAGTCCATACATCTTCCCATGTTCCTCTGTGTAGGATTTGTATTCATTGTCATTGCCATCATCAGTATTATAGTCATCATCAGCATCATCAGCATCAGCATCGGCATCATCAACATTGTCATTTCCTATATCCAAGCAATATGAATGAAAATCTATACACCCCAATTTGTGTAGCCATTTCTTTTGATAGAAATCTACCTTGTTGCTTTGATACCGCTGAAAAAGGCTACAATAAATATCTGGTCTTGTATAGGATATGTCTTTTCTGTATTTTCCTCCTTATGGTATCTGCTGTGCTTTTAATTGTCCCAAAATTCTCAAAGAAAAAAGATCTTTTTTTAAATTAATACCTTGTGACATAATTCCAAACTAAAGTTGCAGGTGACTAAAGACTAAAGATATAGAGAGACGTACATGGAGAGATAGGAGTTCGTTTCATACTGACCATGAAGAATTGTGTAAAAGACACCAGCTATCCTCAGAGAGATTGGATAAGGAGGTGTGACTGTGGTTGTGAGAGTGGCATATCACTGATGGACTACAAACAGATATAAAAGAAACCCAATAATGTTGGATGGACCCCCTTTGAAGGATTTATGGGTAAATATGGGAAAGAGTGCCCCAAGATGAACAGACAAGAATAAGTTGTGCTTGGTAGCAGTGACAAAAGTATTTAAACCAATAATGTCACAGATTCATAGAAGTATCTTTGCTTAACAATTGTTTGTCTTAGGCCATGTTACATTTCAAGCTCATAGACGCTCTAAGTTTATCTGATGCTTCCATCTTGCTAAAAATGATAAATTGCAACAGAATTCTATGTTTCATTGTCACTGCAGGGATTAAACATCTGGATGTTAAACTGAAAGTTTCCATTTTCACACAATATTTTCCTGCAGTGATAAACACGATTCTTTTTAAAAAACAAAAACAAAAAACAACAGGCAATCTGGTGCCTTGAGCTTCTTTATCAGCCATCTTGGATCTCAGAATGGTTGATTCAATAGATCGTGCTATTTGAGAGGCCATGAATTAACAAATCAATCTAAAAGTAATTGGTCTGTTGGTTGTTCCAGCTTGGCTCAGCCCATAGTGATAAATTTGATATTCTCTTTTTACTTGTCCATTTTGCTCATCTCTCATAGTCAATGAATTTTTTGTTGCTATTTTAGTCATTTTCAGTCACGTCTGACTCTTTGTGACCCCATTGTGGGATTTTCTTGGCAGATACTGGAGGGGTTTATCATTTCCTTCCCCAGATTATTTTGCAGATGAGAAAATGGAGTCAAACAGGGTTAAGTGTCTTGCCCAGGTTCAAACAACTTGTAGGTGTCTGAGGCGGGATTTGAACTCAGCTCTTCCTAACTCCTGGCCTGGTTCTCTCTCCTCTGTACCTCCCAGCTGTTCAGTCAATGAATTACATAGTCCTTTCAATTCCACCATGGTAAGATCATTCGTATCCATGACCTCCCTCTCTTCCCATTGTGATTGCTCTAGTGAGGACCTCAAGTTTCCTTGCTTAGTCTTTGACAAGAGTCTCCTTATAAGTGTTTTCATCTTCCCTTCCTCTCGGCCATGCTCCTTTGCCTGGCATTCAAGGGCTCCAACCATCCAAGACTTTAGCTACACTGCTACCTTACAAGTTAGTGCAGAATGGAAGAAAAAATATTGAACTCTCTGAGTTCTCTGAGGCAGACAGTGTTGGCTGTTGGCTTAGTTGTTTGCTGAGAAGCAAAGTCCCAGTGAGATGAAGTGATTTTCCTAGTTAAGCCAGGAACTGACTCTATCTCCTCTGACCCTGAAGTTGGTATTTTTTCCACTCTATCATAGAATTACACCAGAGTCCACTGAGCAAAGGACTGAGGCCAGAGGCATTTGAAATACTGCTGGGTATACCCCAGCAAATCATCAAGAATTTGTCCATTGCAAAGTCTTAACTTTGATGTTTCTACTTCTATAAACTATAAATTAATTTTGAAAAATGAAAGCAATCTAACATCTTCGTTTTAAGAAAGTTGAGTTAGCTCATTATGTACTTTGAAGCCTGCCTAGTCCTCCAAAAATGCCTAGCTAAGTGAGGCAAAATCATTCAGAAAACTCAACAAACTTTGATTAATCACCCACAGTATGCAGAATGCTCCTAGGCACCAGGGAATACATAAGTTTAGGTAAAGTGAGTCCTATCAATCATCCAATCACTCAACATTTATTGATCACCTACTATGTGCCCCTGAGGCATTGGAGACACAAACACAAAAGTGAGACTGACCCTGCCTTCATGAAGCTTTCATTCCACTGGAATTTTCATAGTCCTTTCCACTTGAATTGTCCTTGGACCCAACAGAGTCTTCCCTTGATGGAGGGTCCCTTCCAGACTTCACTGAGCCAGGGCAAGAGACATTTAGAGGAGGGAAGAGTAGAACAGGCACTAAAATATGAACACCTGAAAGACACATTCCAGCTTGCACAAAGACATCTCCTTGTATTCCACGTAATTCTTGCACTTAATGAATGCCTAGAAACAAAGTGTGGGTAAGTGAAGACATGTTAGTTGTGTCCAAATCCCAATGTTAGTTTTGTGTGGAAATATGATCCTCTATCTAGGGAATCACCTTTCAATAGCATATACCATCCCCATTCAAATAAGACTAATCTAGAATCAGGATCCAGATGGTGGGGGGATGGAGCTCTCCATTTAGCATTCCATAGATATACATCCCTAACAGCTGCCTTTCTGGGATAGTGTTTTCTCTTTAGCAGAGAAGTCTCTGGTGATATAGAAAGTTTAAAAAAAAGAACTGAAAAAAACTAAGTCAAAGAATAAAATTGAGATAATATTTAAGGAAAATTATTTTCTTTGCATGTATTTTTAATTTTTACAGCTTTCAAAATAACTCGGCACCCAGCACCACTCAGATTGACTGACTCATCTCCAAGTCCACACAGTTTCTTTAAAAACAGAAAAATCCTTTTTGAAAATGATCAACACAGAACATTTTGTTGGAACAGATGCCTCTTTGCCTGAGTGCCCAGCCACGTTTCAGTAGTATTGGAAATGAGTGTTTCAGTTTGAAACACGACAAGGATAATAACCACTAAGTGGGGAAAGAAACCCAGAGTGAGCCCGGTATCTTTGTCAGCAGTTAGTAATCCTCATGGGAACCTTATGGGATCACCACCGAGGACACATGACTGATGACTCTTTCCTGTGACCCAACATTCTCATCCAAGGAAGACAAGGGAAGATAATGGGTTTTTTCTCCTAAATTCACCTAATATCAAGGGGATGAAGTCCTAAGTCCTAGACCAATATGATTGGTGGATTTTTCTTCTTTCATTTTTTCAAATTCTACCTTATTGATTCCTTCCTCTCTTTCTGGTACTATCTATACTATCAAAAAAAAACCAAAAACAAAAACCAGTCTCTGCTTTTTCATAAGAGCACAATTTTGGAAAGACTTTCCAGACTCATTCAATTCAATAAACATTTATTAAGCACCTACTATGTGCTAGACTTCCTGTACTGAGCATTAGGGATTCAAAAACAGGAGAAAATAGTCCATGGCCTCAAGGAGCTTACAATCTAATGGGGAAGGCATGTGTTGGGGAAGGCTTCCAGTAGGAGGTGGGATTTTAGTTGGATCTTAAAGGCAGGGAGATCAGTAGTCAGAGTGAAGGAGGGAGAGCTTTCCAGACATGAGGAGACAATGGGTAGATCTGAGAGACAGAGTGCCTTGTTCATGGAACAGCCTAGAGGCCAGAGAAATTGTATTAAAGAGTGCATGTTAGGGAACAAGGAACAAGAAGACTGGAAAGGTAGGAGGGGTTTGGTTATGAAGGGTTTTGAATACCAAACAGAACATTTTGCATTTGCTCCTAGAAGCAATAGGAAGACAGCGGAGTTTATTAAGTGAGGGTGCATGACACGATCAGACTTTCATTTTTAGGAAAACCACTTTAGTAGCTGAATGGAGAATAGATTGAAGGAGGGGGATTTGAAGCAGACAGACCCACCATTAGGCTATTGAGGCAATCAAAATATGATGTGATAAGGGCGTTCACTAGAGTGGTGGCAATGTCAGAGGAGAAAAGGGAACATATTCAGGAGATGTTGCAGAGGTGAAATCATCAGGCCTTGGCCAAAGCTTGGATCTGGGAGGTGTGAGAGGATGAGTAGTCTGGGCTGATTCCTAGCTTGTGAGCCTGAGGAACTACGAGTGTTACCCTCTCTAGTAATAGGGAAGGTAGTAAGGGAAGAGTTTAGGGGGAAAGATAAGAAATTCTGAATCGGATATTTTGAGTTTAAGATGTGTACTAGACATCCAGTTCAAAATGTCTAAAAGGCAGTTGTAGATGCAAGATTGGAAGTTAGCAGAGAGAATGGAGTAGAAAAGGGAGATTTGAGAATCAGCATAAAGATGGCCATTAAGTCAATGGGAGCTGATGAGATCACCAAGTGAAATAGTATAGAGGGAGAAGAGAAGAGAAGAGAAGAGAAGAGAAGAGAAGAGAAGAGAAGAGAAGAGAAGAGAAGAGAAGAGAAGAGAAGAGAAGAGAAGAGAAGAGAAGAGAAGAGAAGAGAAGAGGGCCCAGGACAGAACCCTGAGGACATCTATGTTTAGAAGGAAGAGGCTCAAGCAAGGGAGAATGAGAAGGAGGGGTCAAATAGGTAGGAGGAAAATAAGGACTGAGCGTTGAAAACCTAGAGTGGTCACCTCCTTGCTATGATATGATACTAGAAGAAAACCTTAGAAGGGCAACTGCAATGGCCCCATAGAGCTATAGTCTCATTAATGGGTCAGCCTCTCCAATGATACAGATTGCAGCCTATCCCATGTGACTCTCATTCATGTCTTGGTGTAATGGATGGAAATGTTGGGTTCAGGAAGACCTGAGTTCAAACCTTGCCTCAGATACTTACTAGTTATGTATCCTGGGCAAGTCACTTAAGCTCTACAGGCCTTAAATTATTCATTTGCAAAAATGAGGAGGCTGGATCCAATGGCCTTAAAGTTCCCTTTTAACTCTAAATGTGCCACCTTCTGGTCTTCCCATAAGTTGCCTTTCAGGTGTGCAGCCAATGTTCTTAGGTCCTTTCTCACATTTTCTTTCTAACATGTGGCTTCTTACAGATAACATAAGCACTCCACTGCACTCACTCTCAATACCTGAGCACACCATACTTTTTTTCTGATTACACCTAGATAGATAATAATTTAAAACATTATCACATTTATGCTGAGTTGGATTGAAAATTCTAATGTTAGGAAGTGTTCAGTGCTTACAGAAACATCTGTCTTCTTGTGCATCACACTTTTAAATGACTTCCATAGTTCCCCCAGTTTCCCCTGAGTTAATCCAGTGGTATAGTTTCTGAGACTACATTAGACAAGAACGATCATAAGGTCCGGGTTTAGAGGGGAAGGGATCTTAGAACCATCAAGTCCAACCTCTTTATTTTATAGGTGTAGAAACTGAGAAACATACAAGTGATGAAGTGAGCTAATGGCGATAGGGAAAGTCATCATCCAAACCATCTTCCTATTCTTATACTTTGGGTTGGGTTTGAAGGAGTGGCAGTTCCATATAGGACACAGTTGGGAAGAGACTAGAGCCAAGATGACCTTCCACTGCTTTAGGTCTTTGCCAGCCTGGGTTACTAGCTAATCACACAACATAGCCATAAATAAAGAGACTGCACAAAGGCAGAGGACTAGCTCTCCTTTGCATGTTCTCTGGGATGAATCCCTGAGGTTGAGTTAGGTTACGTGCGGGTCTAAAGAGATTTCTCAGTGCCCCAGCCTCTGATTGCTCCATACAGAGTTTTCTAGATACGAGTCATCTGTTTCCCATGCCCTCAGAGTAAATTGGTGAACATAGAGAAGGTATGTGTCTTCCATGTTGGACCAGACATGCACCTGGGCCATGCATTCCTCTGGGCCTCACCCAGATTCCTCACTGAACTGGAAAACACCATGAACATTGATTCCTGGATTACTCAAGATAGACTGGGAGTCTCTCCAGACAGTGGGGAATTCCTGTTTCTAGGTACAAGTAGCAGATGGCTGCGGACTAAGAAAGAGAGACCAAGGAGTTCTAGCCCCCTGCTGCTATCTTGAAGCCTCCAATCATTTGGCTCATACTTTTGTATTGTATTCCCTCTGTGCACAAGATCTGAAGGGAAGCAGAAGAAATGTAATGGGACTCCCACCCCATAGGCCTTCAAATGCAACCCTAACATTTCAATAGGAAGCCACACCACAAACCCCATAAGCAGTAGTCCTTTAGCCTGATCTCCCAAGAGCTTCCAATTGAACTGGAGAAACAAGGAGGAAGCATCTCAATTCTGGAAATGTTCAATGATAGAATCCAAGGTCTAATCAATGAAGGGTCTTCAAGAAAGCGCCCAATCACAAAGGAACGCCACTCACATTCCTACAGTGCTTTAAGACATGCAAACACTTCAGAGATACTACCACGTTTGGTCCTCACAACAACCTTGGGGAAGAGGTTCCCATTTTACAGATGAGGAAGATGAGTCATAGAGTGATTAAGTGGCTTACCCAAAGTCACACAACCAGTAAGGGTCTGAATCCATACTTGAATGCAGATCTTTTCAGACTCAAACTCTAATCCTCTGTCCACTGTGCTACCTTGCCTCCTTTGTGGTTAGTAGGACAGTAGGCCCCTAACCATTAGATCCGTCTCAAGTGAAATGTCCTGGCCCATTCCACAGTGAGGTCTACATCTCTCGAAGTCTTGAGAGATCAGGATAAAGGACTACTGCTTATGGGGTTTGTGGTGTGGCTTCCTATTGAAATGTTAGGGTTGCATTTGAAGGCCTATGGGGTCACTCCTGAGTTACTGCAGATTTCTGATGAAGGTGTGCCTTAGACATGCTGATTCTTATGGCTGACTGCAGTATGGTTTCAAGGAGAAGGAGCCTGTGCACTGGGAGGACAGCCAAGAGATGGTTGCAGGACACCAGGCATAAGGTGTTTCAGCCTGTTCTGGTGTGGCAGTGGGAGGGGAAGGGAAGGGATATAAGAGATACTTTGTAGGAAAATTTGTTGGGAATTGGTGATTAAGTCACTATGGAGGCTGAAGGAGAAGGATGAGTCAAACATGACTCCAAGATTCCAAACCCGGCTGAGTGGGAGAGTGGGCGCATAATTGACAGACAGGCAGTGGGGAAGGAGAGCCTGATGGGAGAAAATGGTGCTTGCTTTGGGAGGAGAGATGAAGCTAAGTGACTGGTACAGGGTCATACAGTCAGGAGGAAGCAGGTCATGTCTGAGCCTATGTCTTTCTGAACTCAAGCTCAAAAACCAAAGACACAACAAGGCCTAGGAAAGGGAGATTCACATTTGATCCACTGACACTTTCCTGAGAGTCCACCCAAGGTGAGACCCTGTGGGGCCTGGCCATGTCTCCACCACCACCCCCATGCTGCCAAGACCCCAAGAAATTCTTCTTGGAGATGGTCCATGATCCACCAGTCCTTGACTCCCCTAACACACAGTACCAGGCACTGGCCTAAGCACTGGGGACACAAAAGAAGGCAAAGACAGTCCCCGACCTCCAGACCCTCACATTCATTCTCAGTGGGGAAATAGGATGAAAAGAACAAGATATATACATCAATACAGAGTCAGAGGAAAGTGTTCTCAGGGGAGAAGTCACTAGTGACTGTGGACTGGCCAAGGGAGAAAGTGGGATCTGAGCTGAGACCTGAAGGAAATCAGGGAAACTCTGAGGCAAGGGTGGGAAAGGAGAGGACTGCAGGCCTGGGGGGATGCCTGCTGAAAAGGTACGGGGACTGGAGATCGGGTGGGGGAGGGACTTCATGTGGGAACTAGAGCAAGTACGCGAGTTTGTTTGGATAAGGAATGCACAAAATTATTTAAAAATACTGGGAAGACAGGAAAAGGGCTTTAAAAGCCAAATAGAAGACTTTATATTTAAATCTGGATATGATAGGGAATCACTAGAGTTTATTGAATGGGGACTGGAATGGTCAGATTGGCACTTTGCAAAAATCACTTTCATAGCTGAGTTGGAGGATGGATTGGAGAGGACATAGACATGAGGTGGTGAGACCAAGAAGGATTCTACTACAAGAATTCAGGTGAGAGGTGATAGAAGCCTGGATTATGTCCAGTGGCTATTAGTGGAGAAATTGCACAAGAGATATTGTAAAGATCAAAGGACAAGATACAGCAGTGGACTGGATACTTGGGGTGAGGGGGGGTAAGGGGTCAAGGGTGACACAAAGCTTTCAATCCTGTATGACTGGAAAAAATGATGGTTCCCATGACAAAAATAGAGGTGTCTGGGGACAGGAAGGTTTGGGGTGAAGGATAATATGTTCTGTTTGGAACAGGTGTTTGAGATACCTAGGGGATGTCCAGTTCAAGATACCCAAAATGACCAGTTGGTGATATGGGGCTAGATCTCAGGCAAGAGAGCAAGACTAGAAATATAGAGAATCACTGATACAGAGGGGATAATTGAACTCATTGCAGCTAACGAGCTCATCAAATGAGAGTAGTGAAAGAGGAAGACAAACAAGGTCAGAACCTTAGGATACATCCACTGTAGGTGTGACATATATGAGAAATCAGCAAGAGGCTGAGAATGAGTGATTAGATAGGAAAGAGGTGGTAACCAGAGGGTGATCAGAAGAACCAAGGACTACAAGAGACCTCCAGAAGAATCCAAATTGACAAAAGACTTTGGAGTTTGGCTAAGAAAGAGGAGAAAAACATATGGTGAGAGGTAGCAGGAATAGCGTGATCAAATGAGGGTTTTTGAAGGATAGGAGAGACATGAGCAGGTTTGAAGGCAGAAGCCAGAGTACTAGAACATAGGGAAAAAAATGAGAATGAGAATGTGTGTGTGTGTGTGTGTATGTGTGTGTGTGTGTGTGTGTGTGGTGTGTGTGAGAGAGAGACAGAGAGACAGAGAGACAGACAGAGACAGACAGAAACAGAGAGAAAAGGAGAGATGGGGAGAGAGACAGAGAGAGAGAGAGAGAGAGAGAGAGAGAGAGAGAGAGAGAGAGAGAAAGAGAGAGAGAGGAGAGAGGTGACGATAGAGAGCTAAACCTGCTGGAGAAGATAGGAAGGGATGGGTTCCAGGGTGAATATAGAGGTTTTGTCCTTGGTAAAGAGAAAAGGGGCCTTCTGTGTAAGACAGGGATAAAGGAGGAGATAGTAGAGGAAAACATCTGAGTTATTTGAGATTAGGAAGAAGGAAGAAAAAGGAGCTCTCAGAGAATGGCCCCCTTTTTCCAGAAAGTATGAGGAGGTCCTCGAGTGAGGGGATGGCAACTTGATAAAGAAAGAACAGAATGTTTGTTTTCCTGCAGTGAGGGCCTAGTTTATATTAGGTAACATAAATTTCTACTGGACTTAGTACAGTTTTGTGATTTCTTCTACTCTGTTCAGCAGTGTATGATTAAGAACAAAGGAGCTGGATGGCTTGAAGAAGCTACGATTTGGTTTTGTCAAGTTATGATCAGGACAAGGGATCAAGAGATTTGAAAATATAAGCTAGTATGAGCTGGTTTATTAAGTGTCAAAATAAGAAAGAAGAAAGTGTATCTAGTGTAGGGGTGATGATCTGGGAAGACAGGAGAACAAGGTTCAGGTTTTTAAGGTATGAGGAAATATGGAATGATAAAAATTGATATTCAGCTGAAGAAATCTTGGTGAGCAGATGAGGTGAAAGTGGAGACATGGGATATGGGAGATGAATAGATTGTGGAACTGGGAAGTTATGATACATGACAATGCATCAATGTGTGCATTGAAGTCACCCAGGGCAAGAACTGGAAAGGAGAGAAAAACTGTGAAGTAGGCATTAAATTCATTAAAGAAGAAAGAAGAATGTCTTTGGTATCTATAGATAGTGGCTATCAGGATCTGGATTGGGAGAGAGCATGAATTTCCAAGGAGAGGTTGCTGAACACTGGTGGTAGAGTTAGAGTCTGGAAGCAACAGCATGAAGCACATAGTATTTCAAGTCCCTGACCATGACTAGTGAGTTGAGTGTGGGGAGGGAGGAGGAGGATTAATGAAAGTACAAAAAGTACTAGAAATTGTGATGAGAGATTCAATGTCATAAGGAAGAAGCCAGACCTCAGTGAGTGCTAGATGAAATGAGTAAGAAATGAAGAGGTTTAAGATGAAGGGAGGTTTATTAATTATGGATCAAGCATTTCAGAGAGCACAGTAGAGGGGGTGGTATCTTTAGAATAATACCTTTGGAGGATTGGGTGGAGGGAAATTGGAGAAAGGGAGAGGATAGTTGGAGATGACCAATGGAGTTTGTACCTTGGTAGTGGGAGGTTCCAAATCATTGGAATGGGGAAAGTATGGGAGTGGTGGTGAGAGTACATTAACCATTGAAAAATGAGGCCAGATAGAAAATCAGTGTTGGACGGATATTCATTGATATGTGGATGTAACCAGAATGTTCGAGACCCTGACTTCAGGGTTCACCTGGAGAGGTCCCAGTGAGGTTAAAATGGAAGGCAGGATGTGAGTGGTGGGGTCTTGTGCAAAGATTGGCTGCCTGGAAAGGACCCTATAATTGCCTTGTTTTTGACTTGATCTCTTACCTTATTTACCAATCATGACTCCAAATGACATGAAGCTATTTCTAGAAGCGGAACTTCTCCTTTTGGGATAAAGATTTGCCTCTTGGAGAAGATTCTAAAATATAAGCTAACAGTCCTTGAAGGCCATTTCAAAAGAGGGGTGACCCAAATGGACTGAGCAGAGGCAACACTGGCCACCTAAGTGAGTGTGAAGAGTGACCAAGGCAGCTTCTTCTTCAGGGTGAATGCTATTGGGGACCCACAAGTTCTGGTACATTTGTTTAGAGAAGAAAGCCTACTCCTTACCTAATGAGGCAGTATGGTGGACTAGTTCAAGGGCTAGACGTGGAAGACCCAAGTTCAAATCCTGCTTCTGATTCTTCCTACATGTGTGACTCTATGCAAGTTGCATAGCCTCAGAAACTCAGTTTCCTCTTCTGTAATATAGAGTTGATAGCATCGGCAGCATTGTCCTGAGGCCCAAATGGTAACTCACACATACATTGCTTTGGGGACCTGAAAGCTCTCTTCCAATATCCCCTGCTATCATTACCTTACTACTGCAGTTCATCTGTGCAATAGGCACTGTGAATATATATATATATATATATATACATATATATATATATATATATTTTAAAAAATTTGTGTAACTGGGAAGAATTCAAATTATTCATCTTTTGCTCATTGTATTTGGCTTTAAGGTTTTTCAGAAAACTTCTGTTCATTAAATTCCTGAATCCTCCCTCCGAGGAAGCACAGAGCATGCCTTTGCTGGAGCAGCTCACCCACTCACAGCCCACAAATCAGGCTGTTTATCATTGGAGTGTTTTTCTTCAGGTACAAAAAGAAACTCTTTTCTCCTGGGTAGGGGCTTCCCCTGACCTCCCACCTACCCCCGGCTCAGGACCGAGTCATTCTCGGGGGATGTGTCATCCACAGAACAGAACATCCCTTGGCGAGGGAGGCATGCCTGGCAAATCATGCAGCTCTTAGCAGAAATCCACCTCGGGGCTGGGAAAAACCCATTATGAGTGAGAGCTACAGGGTGCTGGGCAAGGGGACCTGAATTCCAGGCGATTAAAAGAGACCAAGGTACTGAAATGGAGGCTTCCAGGTGAGAGGAAGGAATAGTTCCCTGAGGCAAGCCACCAAAGGCAAGAGACCAAAGAACCACTGGTTTATGATGAACTCTTTAGTCACAGGCAGCAAGTTCTGTTCAGCCCTGGGAATTCATTGTGTGAGTGTGTCTTTGACCTGACAAAAGTCACTTCAGTCATCCTCCAAGAAATGGTGACAGAGAACCACAAAATCCCTTGCTCCTTGGACTCCAGTCCAATAGTCTCCATTTGGTTTTTGTTTGTTTTTTTTTCCAGAAGAAAAAGAGAGCCAGGGGTGTGGGAATAGGAAGTGAAAAACACCTTTGTGTCCAGGGCAGTGGTTGTTCAGTAACTTTTCAATTGTGTCTGAAGCTTCATGACTCCATGGTGGATTTTCTTAGCAAAGACACCAGAGTGGTTGGCCATTTTCTTCTCCAGCTCATTTTACAGATGAGTAAATTGAGGCAAACAGGGTGAAGTGGCTTTCCCTGCATCACACAGCTAGAAAGTATCTGAGGTCAGATTTGAATTCAGGTCTTCCTGATGCCAGGCTGGCACTCTAACTACTATGCCACCTAGCTGCCCAGGATAAGGGGCACCAATTGAGGCAGTGTTTGTGTAGGGTTTCTGGCAGGAAGGAAAATCAGCCTGTGCCACCTATTTTAACTAATCATCCTAACTAGCTTGCTAATTACTGGCTCAATTCAATGTGTCTTTGCTACTGAATACCATCAGCCAACAAATATTTCTTAAGTTATGACTATGCCCAGCATTGGTCTAAGGGCTATGGAGCCCAAGCAAGGCAAAGACACAGTACCTGCCCTCAAGGATTGTAACTTCTAACTGAGGAGATGGCATATTACTATCTAGGCAAGATATGAATAGAGCAGAAGAAGGCAATCAGAAAGGGGAAGCTAGTGGTTTCTGGAGGGCCCAGAAAGGCTTTCTACAGGAGAGAGGATTGAAACTAAGCCTTAAAGGTCAGCTAAGAGATGGAGGGGAAATGAGAGAGAGAAAAGGAGACAGAGATCAAAACAGAGAGGCGGGGGAACAGAGAAAGAAGAATCATGGGGGGGGAGGAGAGACAGAGAGAAGAAGACAGAGAGATAGAGAGAGAATTCCAGGAACGAAGGACACTCAGAGCAAAGACACAGCAAAGGGAGATGATGTTTCGTGTTGAAGGAACCACAAATGGAGCAACACAGTCAGATCATTGAATGGGAGAAGGGGAGCCCGGTGAAAGAGTCTGAGAAGGTATGAAAGCATCAGGCTACGAAGTCAAGTCAAGAAGCATTAATTATGTGTCTGCTCTAGGCCAGGCACTATGCTGAGTATGGAGAGAGAAAGAGAAAAATAAGTCCCTAGTCCTTGCTCTCAAGGAGAAGAGATGTCATGCAAGCAAGGCACTATAGGATAAATGGGAGATCCTCTCCAGGGAAGGGCATGAAGATGAAGGAAAATGGGGAAAGGCTTCTTGAAGAACATAAACTATTAGCTGAAACTGATGGAAGCCAGAGAAGCCAGGCAGCAGAGATAAGGAGGGCAAGAGCTGTTCTGGGCACTGGGCATAGCCCGTGAAAATGGCCAAAGTCAGGTGACAGAGTGTTGGGTGTAAGGAACAGCCAGGAGGGCAGAGTCATTGAGTCCCAAATGTGTGAGGTAGAATAAGGTGGAGGAAGACTGGGAAGGTGGGCAAGGGGCAGGTTATGGAAGGACTTTGAAGGCCAGGAGCCTTGGTATCTAAT
The DNA here is from genome assembly GCF_011100635.1 of Trichosurus vulpecula. Lineage (NCBI taxonomy): Eukaryota > Metazoa > Chordata > Mammalia > Diprotodontia > Phalangeridae > Trichosurus > Trichosurus vulpecula. The sequence continues at coordinate 200,077,733 of NC_050581.1, read as the reverse complement.
CCCAAAGATGAGAAGGAACTCTTCGAGTTGATTGAATAGGGGGTGGCATGGTGAGACCTGCACTTTAGAAAGATGACTTTGATTTGTGAGTGAAGGTTCAACAAAAATGGGGAAAGACTTAAGGCAGGGAAGCAATTAAAGTCACCAAGAGCTTTCTATGCCAGATGGAGGGAGCTTGGCCGATGAACAGAGGATGGCTTGGAGTAGGGAGGGACTCAAAGGAGATAAACCAGAAAGACTCCAGCAAGACTGGGCTGGGGTTGGGACTGTATGAGTGAAAAAAGGGTAAAGAGAAATGAGAGATGATGTAAAGGTAAAAATGAGAGGATTAGGCAATGACTTGGATGTGGAGTGGTGAGGGGTTATCTTAGCTCTGCAAGGACTTGTTCAAAGTGGCAGCTGGAAGTAGCAGTCATGATTCAAACTTAGATCAGACTCAAGCTCTCTCTCCCATGGAAATAGCCCACATTTGTTCCTTCTTTTTTACTCCCTTTTGGTGACTTCCTTTCCGTTGTTTTCTATGTGCTTTCAGGGGAAATATTAAGTGGTCTATGAAACACTGGAGAATGGGCCATGAGGGACATATTACCAGAGCTTTAGAAAAAATCTTCTAGTAGGGGGTTGGAGCCCAATACTCTTCCCCTTCAGAGGATTTGTTTCCCCAAGTTATTTAGGTAGTATCCATCAACTATCATCCACAGGGCCAAAGTGACAGAAGAAGAGCCTAAGTTTGGATTATCTCACAAGATTCCCAGAAACCCAACTTCACACGAGATCTGGCTATCTGATCTTTTGCAAAGATAATGTTAAGAGTGGTCAAGGAGAAAGAAAATGGACTTCAAAGTTCAGGATACTTACATGAAAATACTGTGCAACCACAGATGAGGCACTTAGCCTTTCCAAGCCTCAGTTTCTTCATTTGTAAGATGGGAACAATAGCCCTTGGATGAGCTAGCTCATAAGAGTGTTGGGAAGAAAACACTGTCAACCTTCCATTGCCATAGAAAGAGCAGTGGTCAGGTGTTGCTGCTGCCACTGCTGTCCTCCCCTTCCCACCCCAGTGAATTTGGCTTTCTGCTGGCTGGAAGAAAGAGCCGGTCAGAAAACATGAAAGGCAGCGTTAATGTCCACCTCATTAACAGAAACCAGTTGAGTGAAAGATTGAGTTTTCTGCCATCAGCTTCAGGTCAAGGATATCTTCTCCAAAGGAAAGGTGGATGTGGTGATGATGTTGGGAGGTCTTTATCATTATAGTTAACAGAAATCTGTATCAAGGCCTTCCCTTGCCTTTGCGGCAGGTGAATATTTAAGATCGAGCTATGGATAGAGTCCTGGACCTGGCTTTAAGAAGACCTGAGTTCAAATCTCACCTCAGAGACCTACTAGCTTCATGATCCTGGACAAGTCACTAAAACTCTGTCTGCCTCCCTTTCGTCATTTGTAAGATGGGAGTCATAATAGGAGCACCTGCTTTCCAGGACTGTTTTGAGGTTGAAGTGAGGTAATATTTGTAAAGTACTTTGTAAACCATAAAAAGCTTTCTAAATGCTAGCTGTTATTAAGCTGTACTGTCTTGACTTGTAGGAACCAATCAATTTAATCCAAATGGTCGCAACAACTCACATGTATGGGTACAGGTCATAGATCTATTACCATTAATAGATGATGTTAATGTGGAGAGCTAAGGCTTGCAAAGCATACTCCATACATTGGTGATAGCCCAGTATGAAAGATCTGGATCTAGAAGCAACGTTAAAGGTCATCTGGCCCACCCCCCACTCCACCTAGGGATGAGCGAACAGATGCCATTATATCACATCAGCCAGACAGCAGTCGGCAGTTTACCTGCCATTATACCCATTTTGTGGAGGAGAAAACTGAGGGCCAGCGGCTAAAGGGTCAAATTGGTAATACGTGTCAGAAGTAGGATTTGAACCCAAACCTTATCTGATTGACTCCAAGTCCAATCTTCTTTCCCGGTGCATCACATTACTTCTATTAGTGTGTTTCTGTGTAGACCCAGCCAATAAATCATTATTTTCATTAGGAATAATTTTTAAATAATGATAATAGACATGTTCCTTTCCTTCTGAGCTGGTGTGTGTCTCATCAGCATGCAGAGCTCCCACAAAGGACTCAGATGATTTGTGAAGAGGGGTTGACAACTGGGTTCCCACCCACATGCCAGGGCTTCAAAACACACTGGTTGTATCTACATGAAAAAGCCATTTGACAAAATTAACTTAGAAAACTAGTACATTCAGTCAACCCTAATACCAAAACAGCACAACACACCCATACACACGCACACACACACACGCACACACATGCACACATATGGCCCAGCTAATGTGGGATAGACTTGAACACAATATGCAATAGCATATGTAATAGATAATATGCTACAGCATAAACATTACATTTCTACACACGTGTAGGTGTGTATAGGTGTGTATATTGATGAACTAGTTATACAAACACATATAATATCTACATGGATACAGCTATTGTTGTGGTTGTGGTTGTTTAAATATTTCTCAGCATTGGGACTGTACGATTGAAGAGAAGGGCAGAGAGAAATGAGAGATGACGTAAAGGTAAAAATGAGAGGATTAGACAATGACTCGGATATGGAGCGGCATGGTCCAAAATCCATCCGACTGCAATTTGGGGTTTTCCTGGCAAAGATATTAGAGTGATTTGCTATTTCCTTCTCCAGTTCATTTTGCAGATGAGGAAACTGAGGCAAACAGGGGTAAGCAACTTGCCCAGAGTAATAGTCATTTAATGTCTGAGGGCAGATTTGAATTCATGAAGAGGAGTCTTCTTGACACCAGGTCTGGCACTCTATCCGGTGCTCCACCCAGCTGTCCCAGTCATATAGCTATAGCTGTAGATATACATATACATATGGATAGAGATAGATAGAGATAGAGATAGAGATAGAGATAGAGATAGAGATAGAGACAGAGATAGAGATAGAGATAAAGATAGAGATGTACATGTAGATGTAGATGTAGATGTAGATGTAGATGTAGATGTAGATGTAGATGTAGATGTAGATGTAGATAGATAATAGAAAAGGAATTTCAATGTTATAGACAACTCTTGGTGAGAAGCTTATGAAAATCCCTCTCTCATGAAGAGAAATATATCATTAAGCAACTAGGAAGTGTAGGGAGTGGTCTAGAGTACTAAGAATTTAACTAATTTGCCCTGGTTCTCTAAGCCAATTCATATCAAAAGCAAGATTTTAACTCATTCCTTCCTGATAAAATCAGCACTGTCTACTATGCCTTACTACCCCCTTCTCTTCCTATTCATTGACAAGTATAAAGGTAATTGTGTATATGCGAACACACACACATACATGTGAGACATGTGAGACCCTGGCACAGGATGATTCGGCATGACATCCCCATATCAACGAAGGTACTGTCCCCTATGAGCAAAGCATAATTGATGAAGAGAAGCATTAGATGATCAAATTTAGAGCCTTCCTCCTCCATATGTTCACATGGATGACTTGTACTCTATGCTTAGTATAGTCTTCCAAACTTCTGATCAGCCATAGTTGAACATACTGTACCTTGATCTCAAGACAAAGTTGTCATTTTGGTCCTCTTTGAGCACAAAGGACAAAAACCGCTAACCAACCAAGCAACATACAGACATACATCTATCTGTGTCTGTATGTGTGTGTGTGTGTATACATGTGTGTGTGATATAATATATTATACATATAAATGCACACATAAACATGCATGTGAATGCACACCTATATGGGCATATGTATATGGCTATGTTGACATGTGTATACGTGCATATGCATGTATGTGTGTACATGCAAGTGTGCAGTCAGGGTGTGACCAACGCTCTAGGTTGGCTTCCTCAACCCAGGGAAGGACCACTACCAAGTGGCTACAACCCACATTTTCTCAAAATCCTAGGGTTAATCCTGTGTTGGGTCCAAGGCTTATTCTTCTACTATTTACCACTGCAAGTGATTAGATGGGTAGGTAGAGAACCAGAAGTGACTAGTGTAACGGAAGCTCAGAGAGCAGAGAGTATCTAGGAGAAGAGGATGATCTCCAGTGGTAAATGCCTAAAAGAAATCCAGTAGCATCAGAATTAAGAAGAGACCACTTGTTTTATGAAGACCTTGTTTGAATTAATGATCATTGCTAATGCTATTTTACAGCCAGGAAATCCAGTTTAGTGAGGTAAAATGACTTGTCTAAAACTCAAAGCCACAACTTAGACCCAAGACCACTCCCAAAGATCAATATCTTTTCCATCCCCCCCCTCCCACAAGTGCCTCAGTGCCTGGCACAGAGTAGGCATGAAATAAATGATTAGGGGACTCAGTCAAATTGGACTGTGATTGATTTCGTGCAGGGGCTCAAATGTCTCCCCAAATATTAGAGATTGTCCTGTCACAAAAACTTGAACTTTAGAAGGAACTTTGAAATTTAGTCCAAACAAAGAAGGAATTTTCTTTTTAACATCCATACCTGAAGAGTGATTGTCCAGCCTCCAATCAAAGACTTCCAGTGATGGGTACCGATTACACTTACAGACAGCTCAAATGGATGGCAGACTTCTTCATTGAATGGTCCAAAATCCATCTGACTGCAATTTCCACCCACAGCAAATTATTATGCCCCCTGGAGCCAAACAGAACAAATCAAATCCCTCTCAAACATGGATGCCCTTCCAACACAGCTGTCAATGCTCCCCGCTTGAAGTCCTCTTTTCCACTAAATAGCCCCAGTTCCTTCCATCAAGAGTGTCTAATGGCATTGTGTAATTATGGGGGGGTGAGAAGCATTCATCTATTGGTTAAACAAATATTTATTGGCCAGTTACTATGTTCAATGTCACATTAGAGGCCTTGTGATAAATACCAAGGCTAGTAAAATATAGGCTTTGCCTTCAGGAACCTTACACTCTAGTAGCTGAAACCAGTATACAGAAGAATAGCCACAAGGTTGGCTGATATGTCTGTTAAGGACAATACCAAGAAAACATTATGGAGGTTTGAAATAGGCTCTCCCAAGATGATCAAACCCTATTTCTCTCCCATCCTATTTTGCTTCCCACTCTCTGTGCTTCTAGAGTCGCCTCTCTCCCTGCTTACTACAGAGTTCCAAGGAATTCCAGTGTTTGCTCTCCTCTGGGTGAGATCATGCTTTGGCATTTTTCACAGCTTTGTCCAGGCTACCCTGTGGGAAGAGGGATGCAATCCAACCATAGTGCCATGCTTCTCCACTTTATCAGACTAGCTCAAATGCTTGGCAATCCTGAGTTTCCTTTATCATCTCCGTTGCCCTTCTCCCTGACTCCTCCATATCAACACCCTTTTTATCATCCATGTCAAGAAATGCAAACCATGCTGCCTACATAGACAGCCTCCAATCCCAAAAAGGGAACAGCAGAAATGTCTTCCAGTATGTGTTACATTCGCATCTTTCATTTTGAGTTCCCGGTCCGCTCTTAGGCTGTTTACTCTCCTCCCTACCTGAGGTCTCTGGATTCCTTTCTATCATTCCTTCTGAGACCTTTCAGTGCCACAGTCTTCCTCATGGATGATACCGACTCCTTTTTCTTGACCTTTGCCCATGTCTACATTGCTTTCATCTCTCTATGTGGCATTTCACCAAAGATCAAGATGCTTCCATTCGCATCTTTAAGGGCTCACATACTTTATCACTGACATTCCCTCTATGGCTGGATTCTTCACCTTAAGAAGCTTATCACTCTGATTGGCTAGTAGAGCAAAAGGACTCAGGGAGAGGCCACTTCATAACTTGCTCATAGCTTTACTTCATCTTCCTTCACTGAACCAACAGAGAGGCGAATGAAAGCAACGCCAGGTCCAATAGCCAGGCTGGGCCTAGAGCATTGTATTGGTGACTGAACAATGCTCTGCCCACCAGATGCATGCTGAAGCTGTGTAATTACTATGCTTCAGTTACTTAGATTTTCATGGGTGTCTTTCTTTTTTGAGTGGCTGTGGATGGTACTGAGGAGGGCCTACAGGGTTCCAGGATTCTGTGCAATTGTGTCAGTGTTATCCACAAATGGAAGCATCTAGAGAACCTCACCACCTCTAGGGGATATCTCTTTGTGTATCTTTGTGTAGTACCTCCTCCATCACAAGGACAACATGTGGAGAGAATAAATGCTCCTATCTCATCCCTCCACGACAGTGGAGCTAACAACAGGTCATGAAAAGTAAATAAGCCTGTGGGAAGGATATCCCCATTCTTTAATCTCCCCACGTTTCCCTGCCACCACAGATAAGGAGGACTTTCAAAGCTAATCTGACACCATCTCTTCTCTCCAGTCTTCTATAACATCACTTTTCTCTGAGTCTTCTAAACTGTATCTAGAAGGGAGTATGTACTGTGGAAAGAGAACTGGCTCTGGGGTCTAAGGTCATTGTCGTTTTTCAGTTGGGTGTCACACTTTGTGATCCCATCTGGGGTTTTGTTGGCAAAGATACTGGAGTTGTTTGCCATTTCCTTCTCCAGCCCATTTTGCAGATGAGGAAACTGAGGGAAAAAAGGCTAAATTACTTGCCCAGGGTCACACAACTAGGAAGTGTCTGAGGCTAGATTTGAACTCAGGAAAGATGAGTCTTCCTGAATTCAGGCCTAGCTCTCTATCCATTGCACCATCTAGCTGCCCATCTTAGTAGGTGACTTGCTGTGGCCAAAAGAAATCCATCACCCCAGGGAAAATCTAGAAAATGGAGCCTGAAGTCTGAGGACTTCTGAGTCAAATCCCACTTTCAATACTTATGAACTACCTGACATCGGCAAAGTCACTTACCCTCTGTAGGCCTAAGTTCCTCCATCTGTCAAATAGAGATTAGGTCCCTTCCACTTCTAGCTCCACAGTGTTAAACAGGGCTATTATCTGGCCCCTCAATTTCCCTTATGCTTTCCACCTTCATGCTTTTATTATGTTTCTTCCGTATTCCTGAACTTTGTTCCACTCCACTTTTTCTCTATTTAATTCTAATTTTTCCTTTAGATCTCAACTTGGACACCTCCTGTTCCAGGAAATCTGCTCCCGCTGATCAGTATTGACCTTTCTCCTCAGATTTCCCACATCTCCAATGCACTTATCATGACTTTTTATTGTCATGGTTTTCCAGGTCTTGTACTTCAGCTTCCTACTCAAGTTGTGGCTATTGTGGCTAATCTTTTTCTTAATTTTTTTTTTGCTAAATACCAATTATTAGAGAGTCACTGAACAGAATTATCTTTCTGAGGGCATTTATAAAGATTTTTTAAAATTGTTATCTTAACTCCTAAATGACAGACATTATTGAAGAAAAGGAAGTAAGTATATTCTTTGCCCTGTTTGCTCAGTAAAATGTTGATATTTTCATAATTGCAGAATAATAAACTCAATGAGATAGTGTAGCTTCTTCAACTTTTGGTCAATTATATGATTGTGAATTTATAGTTTGACTTGCAAAAACTTTTCTCTTCTTACCTTCTCATATTTTCATTGAGCATACTCTTAAAATGCTTTTAAGTCATTCTGATATTAAGCTTTTATTACTCAATCACTTTTCAGTTACATCCAACTCTTCCTGACCGCATGTGGGGTTTTCTTGGCAGAGACACTCAAGTGGTTTGCCATTTCCTTCTTGAGTTCATTTTACATAAGAAGAAACTGATGCAAACAGGGCGAATTGACTTGACCAGCGTGATACAGCTAGAAAGTGTTGGAGAGCAGATTTGAACTCAGAAAGAGGCCCAGCACTCTATCCACTGTCCCACCTAACAGCCAGTAGTATAGATTTTACAAAGATGAGAACATAGTCACAGGGATCAGTAGTTACTTGAGTTCTCTCAATTGCTTTTTCGGGATAGAAATGCCTGCTTCCATTCTTTCAACACCTTCTATTTCCTAATTTATTTCATAAAGAACCCCCTCAGTGCTTTCAAGATCATGTTGTACATAGCATGCAGAGTTTCCTTCTTGTCTTCAGTCTGGTCCAGCAACTCTCCCCTACTTTACCTTTCTAGGCTTCATTTAGATTTCCTTGTATAGGACTTTGGACCAAGAAATTCTAAAGGCCATTTGTGCTTCCACCTTCATCAATTATGAAAACAGAAATGTCCTTAAGTCTGTTCCATTTTACACCTATTTGTTGTTAGTTTCATTTATAAATATTCATGGAATGACTTGGCTAATTTCTCTCTCACCAAGTTGTGGGGGATTTTTTCAATAGACTCATTTTCATATCTATTACGATTGGCTTTTTAAATAAGATTATCCCACTTAAACTCCTCCGTGATGCCTTACAAATGCCCCCATACTCACCTATGCATTGATACTGTTCTTGGCTACTTTTTTTCATCTTACCAGCAAAATAAAATGTTTGATGATTGAGGAAGATTCTGTTTTTCTGCTTGTCAGTTTGATTGTTTGACTTTCTCCCTGTGGTTTGTATGGAGTGTACTTTTTCAGGAAATGGTAACTAAAAATATCAATATCTTGATGGCTGTTATTTGTTATGTCCCTCCTTTCACCATCTCCAGCTCAACAGGTCAGGTTGATGCTGTTGGCATGATTCACAATCTCAAATTCGCATTTTTAACGTCTGAATCTGATGTTTATTTTGACCTTTACTAGAACAAGTAGCTAGTCTAACTGCAACCTGAGAAGTGACTCTAATATGACTTCCACATTAATAGCTTGTCATTTTCTGACTGTTTAGATGTACCTGATTTTTGGTGATAATGTCAGTGTTTACCATGTCCAGGTTCTAAGTCTCTTTTGGGAAAGTATTCCTAACATGTAAGCATAAGCCTTTGGGATAATCTACAAGCTTTTAACTTCTTTCATTTCTCAAGTCTCATTGTCAGCAGGAGAAGAGTGTCCTCTGGCCTGTCCTTTTTTCACTCCCTTATGTTCATCTCCTTGTTACTATCTAAGGTCCCCAGTAGTCATAAATCAGATATTTAGTGTAATGGCTACACATGTTGGCAAGTGACTTATTGTCCAGTTAACTCAAGATAGCTAAACTGATTGTGACTCTGTGCCCAGAGCCACAACTGGAAATTCTTATGCCTGGGGATAACACCATGGAGCACACCTTCGTTAAATGAAAGACACTCTCTAATTGACCTTTTTAGGAAAAATTCAGTAGAGGAAGAAACAGTCAATGCAGGTTTCAATTTCCTAAACCCATTTTGGAGAGAGGCTCTGAGGCACCTAGATGATCCTTTGGGCATATCTGATATTATGTGTCCACTGTGTTGTTGTTGTTTGTTGTTGTCTGTCCTTTGTTTTCAAAAAGATCAATGACATCAGGGGTGTGATGTCTTGACTTGCAATCGGATATAAGTGAAGCAGGGCTTTGCAAAGCCACCAGCCTCACTCTGTCTTCCAGAGTCATCTAAGTCCAGTGGTAAGACATAGGTCAGGACGACTGGAGATGGCGATGGAGATGGAGATGGATGCTGCGGGAGACCTTGGCCTTTTTAAGCTGAGGGCTTTCCCAGGCCCCAGTTTGTCTGAGGCAACATCCATTCAATGGTTTAAGGCTAGGTAAGATTTGAGGCAAAAGATGGCCTAGTTTGCCTACTCAAAAGAATCAGTTCATTGTAAGGGAGTTAGTAAATGGCCGAGTCAGAGACTGAATGTGGGTCTTCCTCAGTTCAAATCTAGCATATTTAGATTGCTTAACCATTTGAAAATTGCTGTGGTATATTGTTTAAGAACTTAGTCTAAACTGGTGAGAGAATGGTAGTAGAAGGTTGGAGCCAAGCCAAGGAAGAGTCTACCACAGAGATGGGCCATGTTACTTCATGAGAAAAAGAAGCTACAGTAGGTGGCCTCTGAGACCCTTCCCAGTTCCAAATGTGCAATCCTATGACCCAAAGCTTTGAAGTCTAGAGAACATACAAAAGCAAATTCAAAGGAGATAATATGTCAGTTTGATAATGTTTCTCTTACTAGTTTGCTTGGAGGCCTCTTGAAAGTGAAGCAATTTGCAAATAACAGGCCATGTAAGTGAGCTATTATTACACTCCCGTAATAGAATGTCACTGGCATCATCTTCCAAAAATAGGCACAAAAAGATAAGACATTGAACTAATCATAGACTCAGACCACCTCTGCACACACTAGCTGGGTTGGACAAAGAGAAAAGTTGAAGTCAGGCAAACAACCATTTACTTAGAATTCTTTGAGTAACTATGAGTAACCATTTGTCTGAGTGAATTCAACTAGTTGTTGAATCAGAGAGTGGGAAGGGAATGTGTAAGTCATCTAATCCATCTCAAGGCTCCCAGATTTTAAATTTGTGATTAAAAAAATGAACTCAATTTAATTGAAATGCTTACTAATCCTTTCAAACGCCTTGTACACTGTGAGTGTTCCTGTGTGGTCTAAATTTGGGTCGGTCATTCATCAATATGTTGAGTCATCAGGGTTTGTAGCTTCCAACGCACTAAAGAAGGTTTTTTACTTGAGGCATTGCTTAAAAGGATTCCAAGTTTAAGCGTCTTTGCAGTTTGAGGGACAAGAAAATTGAGAATTGAAAGCATAATTCTGTGAAATGTTTTTCAGTTTGTACATCACCTTCCATGTTTGTTTGTGCTCAGCATATATTAACCCTTACATTTAAGCAATTTTACCAATAGTTTTTATATGACACATATCTGTGAATAGCATCCTCATATCCAGTTTTATGTTCTAGGCTCACAATACTTCCTCAAGATTCATAGGGAACAGTTTCAAAACCATGGCCTGTCAGAGAGGCTGCTCTGGGCTCTGAGAGTTCCTATTACCAGAGATTCTTCAAGACTGATCCTCACCTATAGAATGATACCAAGCATAGCCAACAGGGTATGTAGGGTCCAAAGGGAAGGAGCTACAGATATAACATAGATCCCTAGTTCTTCCCAGAGAGAAATGTCTTGGGAGTATATACACTCGTGAGGGAAGACTCCATGGACACTCCACAATGCAAGAATGGTACCTGGACTCCAAAATCATTCTGAGAACCCTTTTAGAATCTGGAGGTGAGCTTGGATCCCTATACAAAACAAACTTTTTTAGGAATTCCATCTATACCATTTCTGGGAAGGGAAAAGGAGGGCAGGGCAGATGTCAATAACATAAAAATGAAGATGGAAATATGAATAAATTATAATAATTACTACAATTACTCATCCTTCCCACTCAATGCCATTCACATAGGTTGGTAATATGACTATTACCCATGTGATGACCTTCTCCTTCTCTTCCTTCTCTTCTCTGTCTCCTTCTTCAGATAACATTCTCTTCTCTATTATTGCCTCCTTTTCCTCTGGTCCCTTCTCCTCATTGGAGCCTACTTCTCTACTTTAATCCCATAACTTCTCATCCCTTAGCTCTTTTATCCTGACTACAAACATGCTCAATTTTCCCAACACTAAAAAAAAACTTCACATCACTCCATCATATACTTAAATTATCATTCTATAGCTCTCTTCTAAAAATAAAAATTCAATTAACAAGCTTTTATTTTCTCTCTACCTCTATTGGAAAAAAGAAAAAAAAGAATCTTTGTAACAAAAATGCATATACAAGTAGGTCTTCAGTAGTGCAAATAATGACTCTCCTGAAGTGGTAACTATGCACTTGAATTTGCACTATTTCATGTTATAAATATGGAAAATATGATAACTGGTACCAGACCAATTGAAATGTAAAATATGAATTTAAATAATGTGACAGCTTGAGGGGATTGCTTATTTGTTTCAGTTGAGATCTATATATTTATGGAAGCCAAATTTCTTCATTGTCCATCTCCAAAAATGTATGAATCTTTCTGCTTTGAGTCAATCCTCTGTCAAGAGGTGAGTATCATGCATCATCACTGGTCCCTGGAAATATGGTTGGTTATTGCATTGAGCATATTCCAGAAGTCTTTTGAGGTTATTTGCCTTTATAATGCTATAGTCAGTGTATGAATTGTTGTTCCCTGAAAAGACTTCCTCTTACTCCTTTACAGATATAGTGGGTGAGTGGGGTCTTTGGGTATGGGACTTGGAATATTGTCAGATTTTTTTTGATAAGTCAATTAGTTTTGATGACTTTTTTCTCTTTTTCCTCTTTCTTGTTTTAAAGAAAAACATCTGTTACAAGGAATGCCTCTCCTGAAAGGGGTAGACAGAGGGAAAAACTTAAGTGATGTCAAAATAGAAGATATAGTAAAATTTTATTTAAAAAAAGATTATGGGAGAGGCAGAACCAAGATGGTAAAGAAAAGTTAGTGACTTACCTGAGCTCTCCCCCAAATCTCTGCAAACACCTTTAAATAATGCCATAAAACAATTCCTCAAGTATCTGAACCTGAGCACCAGCCCTGGAGTCAGGAGGATCTGAGTTCAAATCCAGTCTCAGACACTTGACACACTTACTAGCTGTGTGACCTTGTGCAAGTCACTTAACCCCAATTGCCCTGCCCTCCCCCTCCAAAAAAAACAGTAGCTGAACCCATAGAAAGAAAGGGTGAAATAATTTTCCAACAAAGACAACTTAGAAGGTTGGCAGGAAAAGTCTGTCCCACCTGAGTAAGAGTGGAGAACAATCTAGCAAAGGCCACACCACACAGTCCCAGCTCCAGCAAACCAGGAGCAGGACTTGGGAGTCACACATTCAGCACTTTTAATGACTGCTTCCAGAGCTCTCATCCCACAGATGGGGAGTCACACAACAAGTCAGAAGGAGATTATAGAGATCTCTTTCCTAGAACTGATGCGGGACTCTGTTGCTTTGCCTATTACTTGGATCTGGGTTGCACCCTGGCTGGCAATACCAGGGTGAGGAGGAGCGCTAGAACACCAGAGCTTTCAGCCACAGTTACTTTTCACAGTTTCAGGGCAGAAAATAGTGCTTATGGTCACTCACAGAGCAGAGCACAGGCCAGGAGTGTAGTAAGCACACCTCTCCTTCAATCACAAATCCTTGGAAGAACTGCAGATATTTCTAGGTCCCTAGAAGTATCTCTGAAAATAGCTACATAAAGCCCCTGAAGCTTGGGACACTATGTGCTTCACCCTGGAAGCAGAGCCCTACTTTAACAAAGTGTTGAAAGTTAAGAAATAGGCTGAGAAAATGAGCAACAACAGAAAAAAAAATCTGACCATAGAAAGTACTATGATGATAAGGAACATCAAAACACATTGAGACAAAGATTACAAAGTCAAAGCTCCAACATTCAAAGCCTCCAAGAAAAGTACAAATTGGTCTTAAGCCATGGAAGATCTCAAAAAGGATTTTGAAAATCAAGTAAGAGAGGTAGAGGGAAAATTGGAAAGAGAAACTAGAGTGATGCAAGAAAATCATGAAAAATGAGTCAACGGCTTGGTAAAGAGGACCCCCCCCCACCAAAAAAAAAAAACAAACTGAAGAAAATAACACCTTAAAGAACAGACTAGGCCAAATGGTTAAAAAAAAAGTCCCAAAAGCCAATGAGGAAAAGAATGTCTTAAAAAGTAGAATTGGCCAAATGGAAAATGAGGTCCAAAAGACCACTGAAGAAAATAATGCCTTAAAAATTAGAATGGAGCAAATTGAAGCTAGTGACTTGATGAGAAATCAAGAAACAATAAAACAAAACCAAAAGAATGAAAAAATGAAAGACAATGTGAAATATCTCACTGGAAAAACAACCAACCTAGAAAATAGAGCCTGGAGAGATAATTTTAAAATTATTGGACTTCCTGAAAGCCATGATCAAAAAAAGAGCCGAGACATCATCTTTCAAGAAATTATCTAGGAAAACTGCCCTGATATTCTAGAACCAGAGGGTAAAATAAAAATTGAAAAAACCCACTGATCAGCTTCTGAAAGAGATCCCCAAAATAAAACTTCCAGGAATATTATAGCCAAATCCTAGAGCTCTCAGGTCAATGAGAAAATATTGCAAGCAGCCAGAAAGAAACAATTCAAGTACAGTGGAGCCACAGTTCAGATAATAGGAGATTTAGCAGCTTCTACATTGAAGGATCACATGACTTGGAATATGATATTCCAGAGGGCAAAGGAGCTAGGATTACAAGTAAGAATCACCTACCCAGCAAAACTGAGTATAATCCTTCAGGGGGAATGGACATTCAATGAAATAGAGGACTTTCAATAATTCTTGATGAAAAGACCAGAGATGGATAGAAAACTTCACTTTCAAATACAAGACTCAAGATAAGCACGAAAAGGTAAACAGGAAAGAAATCATGAGGGACTTAATAAGGTTAAACTGTTAAGGTTAAAATTCCTACATGAGAAGATACTTGTAACTCATAAGACCTTTCTTACTATCATTGCAGTTAGGAGGAATATATATAGACAGAGGGCACAGGTGTGAGTTGAATATGAAGGGATGATATCTAAAATAATGAAGGTGTGAGAGAGGAATGTACTGTGAGAAAGGGAAAGGGAGAGGTAGAATGGGGTAAATTATCTCCCATTAAAGGCACGAAAAAGCTTGGAGAGGAAGGGAGGAAGGTGAGGGGGAGTGAATGAACCCCATCTTCATCAGAATTGGCTCAAAGAAGGAATAATATACATACTCAATTGAGTATAGAAATTTATCTTACCTTACAAGAAAGTAGAAGTGGAAGGGGATAAGAGAAGGGGGAGTGACAGAAGGGAGGGCAGATTACGGGAGTGGCTAGTTAGAAGGAAAAAACTTTTGAGGAGGAATATGGTAAAAGGAGAGAGAGAGTAGAATAAACAGGGGGGAATAGGATGAAAGGAAATACAGTTAGCAATAGTAACTATGAAAAAAAAATTAAAGCAAGTTTCTCGGATAAAGGCCTCATTTCTCAAACATATAGAGAACTGAGTAAAATTTATAAAAATAACAGCCATTCCCCAATTGATAAATGATCAAAAGATATGAACAGTTTTCAGATGAAGTAATCAAAGCTATCTATAGGCATATGGAAAAAAAATGCTCTAACTCACTAGTGATTAGAGAAATGCAAATTAAAACAATTCTGAGATACTACCTCATACCTATTAGATTGGCTAATAGGACAGAAAAGGTAAATGACAAATATTTGAAGTGATGTGGGAAAAAGGAGACATTAATATTCTGTTTGGTAGCGTTGTGAACTGATTCAACTCATTCAACCATTCTGTAGAGCAATTTGGAACTATGCCCAAAGGGCTATAAAACCATGCATACCCTTTGACCTAGCAGTGCCACCACTAGGTCTGTATCACAAAAGAGATATAAAAAGGAAAAGGACCTATATATACAAAAATATTTATGGCAGTTCTTTTTTGGTGGCAAAGAATTGGAAATTGAGGGAATGCCCATTAATTGGGGAATGACTGAACAAATGGTGGTATGTGATTATGATGGAATACTGTCATGCTGTAAGAAATGACAAGCAGGATGCTCTCAGAAAAACCTGGGAAGACTTACATGAACTGATGCAAAGTGAAATGTACTGTGTACAAAATAACAACAATATTGTTAAGATGATCACCTGTGAATGACTTACAGCAATACAAGGATCCAATCGAACTCTGGAGGACTTATGGTGGAAAATGTTATCCATCCACAGAGAAAGAACTGATGGTGTCTCAGTACAGACTGAAGCATAATTTTTTTTTACTTTATTTTTCTTGATTTTTTTGTCTATGTTTTCTTTCACAACATAACTAATACGGAAATGTTTTGCATGACTACACATGTATAACCTCTATCAAATTGCTTACTGTCTTAAAGAGGGGTGAGGAGAGGGAGGAAAGGAGAGAATTTGGAACTCAGAGTTTTAAAAACTAATATTAAAAATTGTTTTTACGTGTAACTGGTGAAAATAAAATACTAAATAAATTTCAAAAAAAATTTTAAAAAGATTATACTTTTGGTTCTTCACTCTACTTTGTATCAATTCATACACATTTACCCAGATTTTTCTGAAACTATCCCTTTCATCATTTCTTATGGTACAACACGATGTCATATTCCTATATCGTAATTAGTTTAACCATTTCCAAATTAATAGCCACTTCCCTTAGTTTCTAGTTCTTTGGCACTAAGAAAAAGAACTGCCAATAATATTTTTCTACACAATTGTCCTCCTGTTTCTCTGATCTCTTTGAGATACTGAACTGGTAGTAATATTGTTTGAGCCAAAGGGCATGCACCAACTCTTTGGGCAAAATTCCAAATTGCTTTCCAGATCTGGGCCAATTCACTGCTCTATCAGTTGTATATTAATGTGCCTGTTTTTCCACAGACTCTACAATATTTATCATTTTCATTTTTTTGTCATCCTCGCTAATCTGATTTGTGTGAGGTGTGATCTCAGAGTTGCTTTAACTTATTTCTCTTTAATTAGTAGTTATTTGGACAATTTTTATATGACCAGTGACAGATTGAGTTTCTTACTTAGAGAATTGCTTGTTCATGTCTTTTGACATCGTATCGATTAGGGAATATATCTATTTCCATAGATGTCGCAAATTCAACATATCTACAACGTAACTCTATCTTTCCCCCCAGACCAAGTCTTCTTCCTAACATCCCTGTTTCTGTCTAGGTCAGTGGCATAACAAGAATTTTTATTTTCACATGTGAGAAAATCAGCAGAATTAAGAACATGAAGGTTTAAGGGTAGGAGAGGATGAGCAGGAGATAGTTAGACCTTAAATCCAGTTGTGATGGAGGAGTGGGCAGACCAGCCTTCATTCCTAAAAGACTTGGATGAAAGGCCAACCCAGAATTAGAGCACATGGTGAGGAGCACCAGGTAATGGCAACTGTGCCATGGCTGATGAAGAATTGTGAGGTGAGAGATGGCAAGAGTAGTTCCCTTGAGAGGCTTTTCATGAACGCTGCCCCCTCCAAACACATATGCAAGAGGTTGAATTCACCTGCCCCCAAGGCTAACCATTCCATTTATGGATAGTTCTAGTTACACAGATTGTGGAATTATCAATTTACAGCTAGAAAGGACCTTTGAGGTCTACTACTCCAAATCTTATGGAAATGATCTTCTTTACATCAGGATTAAATTTGCTCTAGATTTTGGAAT
The DNA here is from genome assembly GCF_011100635.1 of Trichosurus vulpecula. Taxonomy (NCBI): domain Eukaryota; kingdom Metazoa; phylum Chordata; class Mammalia; order Diprotodontia; family Phalangeridae; genus Trichosurus; species Trichosurus vulpecula. The sequence goes on along the minus strand of NC_050581.1, from coordinate 200,060,665 downwards.
TCATTGTCGAACTTCTGGCTTCTAAGGCCAAATAGAACAAATGCAATCCTTGATCCATCTGGCAGCACTTCTCATGTACTTAAAAGCAACCAGCTTACTCCATTTCCTTCATTTCCTTTTTGTTGTGCTGAATATCCCCAATTCCTTATACTGCCCCCTTACCTAGAATAATGTGGAGGACATTCAGCAGCCTGGTTATCCCTGGGGGGTTCTCTCAATGTCCTACCTCAAATGTGACAACCGAAGTGGAACATGATAGTATGGCACATATTATTTGTACCAAATATTTATTTTAAAAGCTTGGAGTTCAACCTCAAGTCGAGGATGAGCATATTCCTTCATCAATATTGGTAAAAGGTTATAGCTATTAAATGGTGTTTCAAGATCTACTAGATTCATATTGAGGCATCCTATACAGATTATTGCCACCTAGGGCAGCTAGATGCCATCACCATAGCTAACGCATCAGAGATGGGTCCAGCTTCAGACACCTACTAGCTCTGTGACCCTGGACAAGTCATTTGGTTTCTGTTTGCTTTGGTTTTTTCTCCTCTAAAACAAGGCTAATAACAGCAGTCACCTCCCAAGGTTGTTGTGAGACTCAAAGGAGATGATGTTTGTAAAGCCCTTCACGCAGTGCCTGCCACATAGTAGGCTCTATATTAATGCTAGCTGCAATATTGTTTTGTTATTATCATTATGACCTCATCCTCACACATTCATGTCTTTTTTTTAACGTAGTGTACAATTAAACTAGCTTTTCTGGCTGCCATGTCAGACTGTTTATTCATCCTGAGCTTCCAGTCTCAGAATTTCTCCAATGAGCTGCTGTCTAGTCCCATCCCTCTCTCCCCCGTGATCCTATGTTTGGGAAGCTGATTTGGGGAACCCACATGTGAGACTTTATATTTATCCCTCTTCAATTTCCTCTTCTCCTACTTGGCCCAGTAGTTTAGTCTGTTAATGCAGTTTTGGATCCTGACCCAGTCTTGGTTAAACTCTTTAAAAAAATCCTTTTTCATTGCCTTATATATCACCTTGCCGTGCGTTAGTGTAACTCGTTCAGGAACAATAAGCATTCTATTATGGTTTGGCCCTAAATCCATGAGAGTCAAAGAGAAAAATTGACCAATAAATTAATATGTTTTTTTCTTTGTCATCAGTCGCTTTCCCATTTGGGGCCCTTGGTTTAAACAGATGTTCACATCATAAATTGCAGCTCCCACGTGAAATGTTATGTCATAAAAAAGTCTTCCTCATCCCAGAAGATGTTTAGATTTTATTCTGATGCATGAGGACTGCTAACCCTCAGTATTCCCCTGACTACAGCTGATATGAGTGAAGAATCAGTTCTTTTCTGAAGGCTTGTCTAATCCCCAGTCTTTATTCACCTGATACAGCCTAGTACTTGTGTTTCCTGAACTCACTTCCTTTTGAGGTTTAGGGAGCCCTGGACACTCCAAAGCAGAGTCTTGGGGAACCAAGAAGTCCAAGTCATATTTATAACCTGCTTTATAGTTTTATGGGTCAGCTTCCTCACAGAAAACCATGAGGCAGGCCTTGTGGAAGTAATTCTCCCCATTTCATGGATGTTGAAACAAGATCAGAGATGTGAAGTCACTTTCCTAGGGCCATACAGGAAATGAGACAGAATGTGAAGTCTGTTTGCCTGACTAGATGAATTCGTGGACAGTGCTACATGCCTGGGTCAAGATGGTGAGTATAGAGTACCCCCAAGCCTCCAAACTGGTACAAGTGGAAAAGAGGAGATTCAGAAAAGAGAGAGATGGTCTCTCTTTCATTTCTTGTTATGACTATTTCCCTATATTATTTGCTTTCACTGGCTCCTATAATTTCTCCCTTCCCTATCTGTATTTTTAATAAAATTCCTAGCTATAGAACCCAATCTGAATGTCTGAACACTACCTCATTCTACTTCCTTATTCCTTGAATGAGACAAAATCTTCAGATTAAGACACAAGAAGTGAAGGCCTCCAGGATGGTGTACATTGGCAGAGGACTTCATCAACAATGACCACTAATTAAGTACCTACTATGTTCCAGGTACTGAACTCCATGATAAGAAAACAAACAAAAAAGCAAAAACATGGTTCCTGCCTTTAAGGAACTTGTAATTCAATGGGGAAGACAACATTCAAACAACTGTGTACATACAAGATATAAGCCTACAGTTCAATGGGAGGTAACGTCAGAGAGAAGGCCGAGTATTGGCCATTATTCAAAGCCCATGTTGGATCAGCACGTACAACAAGGAGTGGGAGGGGGAGTACTGAGCTTGCTTGTGTAACGAGGTGGAAGAGAGATGATGTCTCTCCACAGCATGAGGTTTAACTTCAGATTTTTTCCATCATCAATCCCCTGCCACTTTCCATTTATTCAAGACATCCTGCTCTATTATGTATCCCAAAGCATTCCCCTGATCACCTATAGAATGCAAGTCCTTTAATGACAGATACTACCTTACTTTTTGTCTCACTTTGTAGCCCAGCATTTAGCACGATGCCTGGCACAGAGTGTATGATTGATATAAATATTGTTGCTTAATCATTCGCCCACTCAGAAACCTTCCATAGCTCCCTATTGGGTCCCAAACCCATTATAATAACTGCTGTCACTATTGTGCCATGCAGCTTGACGTGGCTCACTCTTCTACATCATGACTCTGTAAGAAAAGTGGTGTCATTGCATTTTGCAGATTATTACATAAAGACTTTGGGGTTAATTTCTTATCTCTTTGTACACCTGCATCTTCATCATCTCTGTGTATCTGTATGTGTACTGACTTGTAGTTGATACTTGGACTGTATTTTTTTTTGGCTGGCTCCACAATGCCCTACTTTGTTTACACTACACAGACTGGGGATGCTCAAAGCATGTCCAATTGAACTGGACAATCCAATGTCCCTTTCTGTATGTAAAGGCTTCTCTACCCATACATCCATCAAGGATCCTTAGCTTAACAGCCACATCCTTTCAAAACTCTCCCAGCATTGAAAAAAGCCCATTAACAATGGACATATCTCTGTTTGGGAAGGTCATGACCTTGGCAGACTATCTCACTGTATTTTAGTTCATTAAACCCTTTCTTGTTGTCAGTCCCCATACTCTTGACTCAGTGTGTGGTCCCATTTCCCCTGAAGGTCCAGTCTTGGACTTCAAAATGGAAATTTTCCCACATCAACCCTTCATGAAATAATGTCTTGCATTTGCATTATCTTTTTACCATTTTAAAATCCTTTCAAAATGAGACTCCTACTTTCATTACACAAGAGCCCTGTAAACATAATACAGAAGTCAAAGAAGGGCTCCCTTTTCCATTCTTTGGTGGGGGGGGGCATTGCTGAACTAACAGAATTAGAATATATTTCATGAGAGTTGGAGTTTTCTCAGAGCATTGTATAGAAAACTCTTTTCTTTAATATTTTTAAAGGCCATATAATTTTAAATGATTCACAATTCAAACCCCTTGTTAATGGATCAATGACATTTCTCCTTTTTATGCCAGAAATCACAATCCATTTACCCCAGACCTACCTATCAGGTTATACTGGTTTGGACTATGATCCATCCTATGGCGACGTAAGGTGTACCTATAAGCTTTCCTTCTAGGCTAACTTTGTCACAATTTGTCACTGATAGCATATTGGGCATATCTGCTATTGACCTCAATGTCAAACAATAGCTTCTTGGTAATTGACTGTAAAAGGGTTTTTGAATCTACTTCACATGTGGCTTTTACTTCTTATCAAATAAAGCTAATTCCCTTAAATTCAACAGATGCATAGAAATCCATGTAACCCAACTCTAAGCCTTCTACTCATAAGGATATAGACATCAGTGAAATCACAGTATGGAAGCACAACTTCAATTCCATTTAAGAATTGCGACACTCTGGGCAAGGAATCAAAGCCCTTTGGACCAGCCATGATTCGATCAATGCTGCCAGTCAAGAGTGAGGGGTAATAGAAAGCAAGGAAGCAAGGCGGGGATTGGGGAATTGAACAGCTGGTTGAGAAGGTCCTGTTGGAGAATGGGATTTGGATTTCTGGCCTCTAGCATAAACGAGAATTCCACAGAATCTCTGAGGGACATCACAAATAATTTAATCCAGCTCCCATGCTTAAACATGAATCTCTACTCCCCCTGCAAAGACCCAAGAAGTGGTTTTCCAACCTTTGTTCAGAGAACTATTAGGAGAGAATTCCCAAAGCTTTCCAAGGCAGCCCACTCTACTTTGGATCACCAATTGTTAGGAGCTTTTCCTTCTATTAAGTCTAATTTTGTCAGATTTTGGAGGAGAGCAGAGCTCTATTAGAGAAAAGAGAAGGCTCAAAGAAGGAATAAGGTTTCTGCTTGGTATGGGTTGGCTAATGACAGATAAGAAAAAGAAGGCAGAACTACTCGGTACTTCAGTAGCTTCTGTTTTCTCTACAAATAAAAATGCCCAACCTTTACATTGAAAGAGACAGGGCAAAAATAATTGGCTGAGTATTAAAAGTCCAAAGTAATTAAATGGACAAGATTGCATAGAAGTGTTCTTTAGGAGAGCAAATCCTCAGTGACAGATCATCTACATCATGGGATAATAAAAGACATTTTGGGAGTGATTGCTGAGTCACCCTCAGGGAGCTTCAAAGGATCACAGAGCTCATGGAGCTTAGGACTAGGGAAGGTCAAGTATTCCAGCTTTCAAAGAAAAGAAGCGATATCTTTGACTTTGATTCCTGGCCAAATTCTTGGATCTAAATCTCATGAAAAGGATGATCAGGGAGCCTCCAGAGAAGGAATGGAGATCCCAAAGGGTCAGCATGGTTTCATCAAGAAGGAGGGACATGGGGTTTAGCCCATTTCCTTTTTCAATAGGGTTATTAAACTGAAATATCAAAGAAATTCTCCAGATATGGCTTCGCTAAAGTTTAAGAAAGCATTAGAAATATTCTCTTGTGATATTTCTGTGATCTAAATGGGGAAGATACAGGGTAGATGGTTGCAAGCTTCTTAAACACACAGACCCCAGCATAATCATTAATTGATCAGAAACTAGTTGGAAGAAGACCTCGAAGGGATTGCCCCAAGGCTCTGTACAATTTATCACTTCTTTCAGTAAAATGAAGAAAGTCATGGATGGTATGGTTCTCCAAATTGGAAGATGATTCAAAGCTAGAGAGGTAACTAGTACATTAGATGAAGAAATCCAAATCTAAAAAGATCTCAAGAGGGTCAGCATGGGTCTGAATCAAATGAGTTAAATTTCAACAGCATAAAGTAAATTCTTAGACCTGGGTTAAAAATAATCAACTTCAGAAGTCCAAAATAAAGGAGGCATGGCTGGATGACAGTTTGTCTGGAAATGCCAGGGCTAGGGGTGGTAAGCTCAGTATAAAGAAATGGGTTGATATGGGAATCCAAAAAGCAACTGTGGCTTCAAGCTGTGTCAAAAAGTCCTAGCACCCAAGGCTAACAAGGTGATCGTCTGACTACCTTGGGCATAGCACTTCTTGAGAATTGTATTAGTTCTGGATGCCACATTTGAGCTAGTAAGCAGACAGCAAAGAGTGTAGGATGGAGAATGAATGAAAATGCATTGAATGAAAATTGAATGAAAAGGCATTCTCTGCCCGCCCCGCCCCCAAAAGTCTGTTGGTTTCTGGAATTTCTCTGTCATATATGCATCATTAGACTAGTTGGTCTCAGGGGTCCCTCTAACTCAGTGATTCTGGTATTCCCCAGAATGATTTGGACAATTATTTAATCTGGTTCTGACTCCTCTCATGTGCACTGTCTAACCCTGCGCTGTCTGGGAAATGGGCACATTCATTCCTGAGATCCTGACCTAGAGACTCAGGTCAGATGTGAAACATGTACCTTTAAGACTCAGTTTGGCATTCTCCAGTCGTGGTTTCTTTGCCAGCTCAGACTGCTCTGAAAAGTAGTTCACTGCTGGAACCTGGGAGCCCATTGCCAACGTCACTTGAGGAGGGCTGCCAGGTGGTAGGAAAAGAAGATGCCATTGACCTGGCTTTTCAGGGAGCGGCCCTTCAACACTCCACAAAAGCCCCCTTTCTTTGTGCCTTTTGGACCATGAACTTTATCAGTTCCAGTTGATTTTGGGATTGAAGAATGACTAACTTAATTTCTCTATGGCCTGGTATTAAGGGTCTATTCCCTCTCTGTCTCTGTCTCTGTCTGTCTGTCTGTCTGTGTGAGTGTGTGTGTGTCTCTCTCTCTCTGTCACTCTCTCTCTCTCTCTCTCTGTCTCTGTGTGTCTCTCTATCTCTGTCTCTCTCTGTGTGTCTCTCTGTCTTCTTATAAAAGAACAATGCAGAATCCTTGAAGTATCAGGTAGCAGCCTCAGGAGACTGACAGAACATTTGACACCTGAGTCCCCTACCAATGGATATTGTTAACTCCTCCTTCAGAGATGGCAAACTCACTAGCTCCAGGGAACATATGGTGGCTTCTTCCCTGCCAAAGAAACCAAGAGCCTTTGCCAGAGACTTGGGCCACTGTTGCTGGCTGTCAAAGTGCCTTTCCCTTGGGATTGTAATTGAGATTTTCCCAGGTATTGTTTGTTCAACGTCCCTCCTCTCAGTCTGAGGACTGTGGTATCATGGTGACAGGCATGAGAGAAAAGGGTTGGACTCGAGAGATCGATGGGGGAGACCTGATAAAAGGAGGTATCTTCCTTCTCTGATCTCTTTGCTGATAGGAAACTGAAGACAGCGGCGCCTACAAGGTTATGCTTCAGAAATTCATGTGGCTCTCCCTGGAATGAGTGCCCAAAGACCAGGATGGTCTAGGCTTCTCAAAAGCAACATTTCAGATCATCAAGCTTTATTTTCTAGATGAAGAAACTGAAGCTGTGAGAAAGGAAGTAACTTATGCAATTCATACGGGCAGCACCAGCTGAGATTTGAACTTGGATTTTTTTTCCCCTCCAAATCCACCCTCCATAGGATCCGTTGGGCCTTACCATCCTGCCCTCTGTAGGATCCTTTGGATCTTACTGCCTCACCCTCTCTATTATGGCTTAGCATCTTCAATAGCCCTGCTCCCCATGCCCTGAATGCATGCCAAGTGGCATCAATTCCCTTAAGAACTTTAAGGTCAATCGGACAGAGCCTCCAGATTCTTGTCTAACAACTATCAGGGAAGAAAATTCAATGTTGAAAGTGGGACCATGTTGGCAGTATGGAATTGGACAAATGCATAGAGAAGCTTTGATTAACTCCAATTTCACAGGCTGGCTTAGGGAAAGCTTGTGAATGGGGAGGGAAATTTGTTCTGGTCAATGGAAATAAAAATAACCTTTCAAGGAAGAGGAGCAGGGCAATGGTGCTTATTACCACCGATTCCCCTGACAGGACCCAATGACTGTGGCCCTGGGAAGACATCATTTGTACATGGATTAGGTCAGTTTCTTTCTGACAATATCATAGTCCTAGAATTGGGGGGACCTTTGGGGTCATCTAATCCAGCCCCTTCATGCTGAAATGAGGAATGTCAGGCCCAGGGAAGCCACCAAACCCCAGAATCAACATGCTAAATAGGACTCTGGTGCTCTCTTATCTAACAGATACATGGAAGGAATGCGCACTCTAATATCCTCAAGAAGAGACCAGCCAGCCTCTGCTTGGAGACTTCCAATGTTGGGGAACTCACCACCTTGAGCATCCCATTAGATTTTGAGCCAGCCCTACTTGTTAGGGCCTTTTTCTAGCCTTAAGCCTTAACTTTTCTCTTTTTTACTTTTACCCCTTATTCCTCATTATACTCTCTAGGGCCAAACGGATCAAATCCAATCCTTCCTTGACATGACAGACCTTGAGATCCTGGCATTATGTCCTGTGTCCCTATTGCGTGTTCTCTTCTCCAGGCTAGCCATCAAAAGTTTCTTCATGCAATGTGAAGCGACTTGGCTAAGGTCACAAACCAATACGAAGCAGAGTGAGGATTCCAGAATTATCAAGAGCATGTCCATTGTGGAATATGATCATAGTTCATGAGGCAATATTTTTCATTTTTTAAGTTTTCCAATGCTTTTTGTTTTTGCATCCTAGTCTTTTCTGAATATGCTACTGTTCCCTACCTCCAGCCACCTTCCCCCACCATATACACAGAAGCAACAGCCAGGCATCTTTCCCTTATAATGAGAGGGAGAGAGAGAGAGAGAGAGAGAGAGAGAGAGAGAGAGAGAGAGAGAGAGAGAGAGAGAGAGAGAGAGAAGAGAGAGAGAGAGAGGGAGGGAGGGAGGGAGGGAGAGAGAAAGTGTTAGGCAAAACGGTCATGTCTGAAAGCATACACAACATTCCACACTGGTAGTCCCCTACATCTCTAATGAAAGAGGAGGTACATTTCTTCATCTCATCTCTGGGTCTGAGACTACCATTAGAATTACACAAAATTCTGCTGCAGGCATTTTAATTTGAACTTTGTCATTCAAACAAATCTGGGGTTGATTTTGTGTATTAAAAAAAGGAGGTGGCCATTCTAAATCCCTAAGACAGGTCATCAAGGTTCTATGGCTGGGGGAACACGAAGCCTCCTTTCCTTGGCATTTTCTGAGCTGTTTTCATGAACCACACCAATAGCAACAATACCTGTATCATGCTTTAAGATTCCAAGAGTGTTTGCATATTTTATCACGTAATACACAGCTACACTTAGCTGTCTTCTGAAGTCATTCAGATCTAACCCTTATATCTTAGCCTGCTTTCTTAGATGAAGGAAGGAGGTAGGGAACAAGGATTTATTAATGCCTTCTATGTGCCAGAAACTGTGTTCAGCACTTTACAAGTGTTATTTCATCTCAAGCTCACAACAATCCTGAAAGGTAGGTACTGTATTATCCCCATGTTACAGTTGGGGAAATTGAGGCAAACAGAAGTTAAATGACTTAGTGAATAAATGCTGTACCACTCAATTGCATGGCAGAATCCCAGAACAACAATTGTGGTAATGATCTAATGAGAGGTGGTAACAAGCATGGCCAAACTCAGTGGGCCTGGGTGTGTGTGGTGCATCCCCAGGACTGCATGATTCAGAGCTGCCCTGCCCATGTGGCTGATAAGATGAGAAGCCATGGAAATCAGAGAGCCTGAATGTCCAGGGCTCAGTAACAGGGAGAGAAAGGCCACTTTGGAAAGTGTCTGTTCCTACTCAAAGACTTCAGAGATCTATTCCTCTCTCCCTATCAGAGCTCTTTCAACTAACCAAGGTCACAAGCCAACATCTTAACATGTGATACTTACAAATACCAACAGGATCGGCTGGAGATTTAGCCTGAATGTACAAACATGCACGCACATTCACACACATGTGTCTTGTTAATAATTGTTAATGAGTCTTGTTAATAATTGTTTGCATGTTTTCTCCCCACCAGACTGCGAACTCTTTGACAGGCGAAACTGCTATATGTGACTTTCTTTGTCTCTGCACCACTTCATATCCCCACTTTCGTTGTATCCACACCCTGGTACGAAGAATATAATACATTTAATAAATGTGGGATTGACTTGACTTGAAAAAAGCCTTTATCCTCGATGCTAACCTGGCCACAAATGTCTCTGATCTTGATTAGCTCCTCATCAGGTGGTGTAGAGAGTCCATTGCCAGCCTTCTCTTCAGAGCATTTCTAGGATTTTTTCTCACTCCCCAGCCTTCTCAAAACTACGTTGGATTCATTTTGTACACATCGTGTTTTCTTGTTGTTGTTCATGCACTTCAGTTGTGTCTTACTCAGGCAGAGAGAGCTTATGTGACTCGCCTTGGGTCCCATAGCCAGTATGTGACAGAGGCAAAATCTGAGGCCAAGAGTCAGGATGTCATCCACCACACCATCCTACCTGGAATATGGTTGTCATTTAGTCATTTCAGTCATATTCAACTCCTTGTGACCCATTCGGGTTTTTCTTGGCAAAGATACTGGAATGGGTTTTCATTTGCTTCTCCAGCTCATTTTATAGATAAAGAAGCTGAGACGAACAGGGTTAAATGACTTGCCCAGGGTCACACAGCTAGAAAGCGCCTGAGGCTGGATTTGGACTAAGGAAGACAGGTCCTCCTCATCCCTCTATCCACTGCACCACCTAGCTGATTATACTGTTGTTGCTGTGTTTGTCCTTTGTTTTCGAAGAGGACCATGACATCAGGGAGACAATGACATGACTTGCGGTTGACTTTGATTTCAGTGAGGGAGGGCTGACATTGTGTATATACCTAAGTACACACAGTCTCGAAGAGGTAGGTGGCACAGTGACTAGAGCACTGGCCCTGGAGTCGGGAGGACCTGAATTCAAATCCAGCCTCAGACATTTGATACACTTACTAGCTGTGTGACCTTGGGAAAGTCACTTAACCCCAATTGCTCTGCCTTCCCGCCTCCAAAAAATTTAAAAAAATGAATAAATGCGTAAGTACACACAGTTTCCCCCTATACAGTCTCCCCCTATAGGATGCAAGCTCATTGAGGGGAAGGATTGTGCACTCAGCATAATGTCTGCCACATAGTAGGTGCATAATAAAGGCCTATTGTGATTATTCTGTAGCCAGTTCGGCGGTCCTGAATTTGGAGGCTCCCCTCCAAGCCATGATGAAGTGTTGGGCAGGAGGAAGGACTGGGGTGAGAGGATGTCCAAATAACTGGACAAAAAAAGAAAATTCATTCAATCAAGATGTGTTTTAGGGCCATGACTGTCCTTGCACAAAAACAAAACAAAAAGCAAACAGAAACAAAAAGAAAAAACCCAGTCTTGAGGATTGTGTTGTTTTCATTGAATTGACTGGTTGTAGTAATTTAATTTTCTTCTATGGAAGAAGACTGAGACTCTCTTGTGAGGGAATAAAAGTATCATTTGCTAAAGTAAAGTTTTTGAAAACATTTCCACAAATATTCATCCCATTATGTCCTATGTACAGAGCCCCATACTTGGATCCAGGGGGTCCCCCCTTACTATCATCCAGTCATCAGCAGCTGTGATTTCCTGGTGCCTGCCAGGAGTTAAGGTCAACTTCCATGTCCTGTAGTCTGCAGATTCTGTTCACTTTTAAAACAATGGATCCTTCACCCTTCTCCAATTCTTTGACACCTCTGTAGCTCACCAAAATCTCTTAAAGATTAAAATCACCTTAGGAATAACTCCTTCCAGTTCTTCCGATTGCCAAGGATATTTTTCATCTGGACCTTGCTCATTAAACAAGGGAGACATGATTCCCAGAAGATGAAGAAACAACCTCTTGTTCTGGCAATACAACCTATCCAACCTGCCCATCCCATGATGCTCTTCTTTGGGTCCTCCTGGGAAGCTGTCACAGGGCGTCTACCCAACATTTTGGGGCCTTTTTCTTCATTCTCTTAACACATCTAGACACTTAAGAAAAGCCTGAAAACTGGCTATCATTTTTATTATGATGGGCTCGTTTTTTCCTCCATTTATATACATCTATCTCGTGAAATCCTCACATAGCTTTCCGTTCATTTGTACTATGGGTGATCTACACCTCTAGTTCCTACCTTCATGCTGTTCCCAATCTGAGAGTGGCAGAGCCCCACAGCTGTAAGTGATTCCACTTTTTTTGACCTGGGTTGGAATACTGGGGTTTTTGTCACTTTGTTCAGGCTCCTTAAGCTTCATAGTGTGAATTCCTTGATTTGCCATTTCCACACTTCTGACAGCCATACCTATTTGAAGCATAATATGGAATGTTTTAGCCTGTGCCTCAGTTTCTTCACCTGTTGAGTAAGAAAGTAAGACTAAGTGATTTCTAAGGTTCCTTTGAGCTCTAAATTCCATGATCCTCCACACCTGTGTAACCTAGGTTGATCTTGGCATGCTCCATTCAGGTAACATGGAGGACTGCATCCCCTACCAGTTGGATGGCTTGGCTCTCTGTAGCTTCAAAACTGGTGAGACTGAGCTGATCAATCTTTTTAAGCTGCAGTTTTTTTTTTCTCTCTGTTGTTTTTGGTTTTTCTTTTTGCTGACTTTTCTGCCAAGGGTGAAGATCATAGTTCACTCAGAGCATGGCTGCCATGAACTGAGCCAGTGGCAGGGGAAGGACTTGCCTTTTCCTCCTCCCTCTCTTTACCCTTGTTCCAAGGAATGAGCCTGGGGATGTCTGTTTCTGTTTTGTGTTGTTTGTCCTCAATTTCAGGGGCTAGAGTTAATCCCCATGGACCCAGCAGTTTAAGCAATGATGACTTTGGAGTCAGGATTGTAGGTAGGATGGTGCAGACAGCCAACCCAGCAGAGAGAACCTGAGAAGTCAGTGTATCCGGGACTCAAGTCTGATGGAGGGTTTTGGACTTAGAGCTGGGACCATGCTCAACAGGAACTGAGCTAAACTATGAACCTAATCCCTTTACCCTCCCCAGAGACTGAGGTGGCATAGAGAGAGGGAGTTACAGATAAATACTGTAACGCAAATATAAAATGACCCTCATCAAGCGGATAACAGAAGGGATGATTAAGTTATCCAACACCGAAGGGGTCAGGAATTGTTACTGGCTGGGCGATCCAAGAAGAACTGGATGTGGGACTGGATTTTAAAGATGAGTAAAATTCCAATAGATGGAGATGGTAGGGAAGGCATCCCAAGAATGGCAAATTAGTGGGCAAAGACATGGAGGTGGGAAAGTGCAAAATATAAACGAGCCATGTTTTAATATGCATGGAACTTAAAAAACACCCAAAGACACTCAATAGAAGCCCTAAAATATTGCTACCCTTCCCCCATCTTACCTCCATTCCATCCTCCATTTCTCTAGAAAACCAAAGAGTGATTACTTCTTCACTTTTCTAGCATTTGCCTCTCCTTTGCTTATTAAGTTCAAGACCTCTGGATCAGATGAAAAACATTCTCAGCAACTGGAAAAAAAATAGAAAATGTTTTTTACTAAGAAACTTTCAATCTTTAAAAGATTCTGGTGAATTGGAGAGGTGCCAAGTGTGGGGGAGGGTCACATTTCCCAATTTGTTCTAAGCAAAGGGAGCCTACACACTCCAGGACAAGCATGTAGTGGACTAGGTGGACGATGAAGCACCATGGGGCTGAGGATTATAAGAGAATTAAGAGAGTGCTCAATAATTGATTAGATAGAGACAGAGACCAAAAGACAGAGAAAGATAGAGACCTGGAGAGATGAATGCAGAGAGACACTGAGACAGAGAATCCATATTTCTCTGAGAAAGGTATAAGAAAGAGTTGACTTCCATGGGCTCAAGTAGGATAAAGAGGGAGAAGGGGCCAGATGTCCAGTCTCTCCCAGATGATGGGGAGTTCCCAACTTGCAGCCAATGAGGGAGAAAACACAAGCCAACATATGAGCCTGTGGGAGAGAGCCAGAAGGTCAGGACACCGGGAGGTCTGGCCCTAAGAAGCCAGAGGATGATGACAGGATGGAGGAAATATCTGCTCAGAAGAGCTACGCCCTTCCATTTGAAATAGTCATTAGGAATCTAGCAGCCTTCTTTGGGACAATGTCCCCTTCCTAAAATGGGTGATCTTTCTGGAATCACTCATGGGCTGTGAGACATTTATCTGGTCTTGACCAAGCTCTTAACTTTTCCTCACAGGGCAATGAAAAGGCCTTAATTACAGAGGTAGCTGTTGTGCTTTTAATTTTCCTTATGTAATAGCATTCAGGAGAAATCCGGGCAGAGAAGATATGTCTACACTCTTGGGAAGTGATTCATTATCTGGTTCATTCATTTCATGCAAGTAATAAAATCAGACAACTTTGATCATGTCAGGGGTGGGGGAGGGGCCATGCGGGTAAGCAGAAGATTTCGCTCCCATTGCACCATCAGAATGGACTGTCTTCAAACACCAGGGAATTCTGGGACTTGTCATCAGTGGAGACTTCAAGGGCCTGAAAGGAGCAAATAAATCCATCGTTCCTGTGCAATGCAGCTTCCCTGAGGGAATGATTCTCTCACATGGAAAGACCGAAAGGCTTGGAATGGGGACGTCTGCAGCAACTGTGACGTGCACTAGCTGGGTGACATCAGGTAAGTCCTCATCTATACAATGGGGACAATAATTTGTATGAACTACCTCATAGGACTGTTGCGAAAGGACTTCAAAAAAGAGGAGGAGGGGAACAAGTGTTTCTGTAGCACCTACTATGCGCTAGAGACTGTACTAAATGCTTTACAAATATCTCACATAATCCTTATAACAACTCTGGGTGGTAGGCACTATCATTGCCCCATTTTACATATGGAAAAACTGAGGCAGACAGCCTCAGTTAAGTGACTTACCCAGGGTCACATAGCTAATAAATGTCAGAGGTCAAATTTAAACTCAGGTCTTCCTGTCTTCAGGCCCACCACTCTATCCACAGTTGCCTCAAGTACGTTATCTCATTGGATCCTCAGAACAACCATGGGAGGTAGCTGCTATCATTATCCCATTTTACAGATGGAGAAACTGAGGCATTCAGTGGTTAAGTGACTTACCCAGGGTCACACAGATAACAATGAGTCAAGTCAAGTGCCTGTTATGCTCCTATGTGCCAGGCTCAGTTCTAAGCACTGGGGATAGAAAGAAAAGTACAAACTGCCCCTGTCCTCAAAGAGTGCCCATTCTAATGGGGGAGACATGTATCCAATGAGATCTATCCTGGGTAGATACTGATTAGGTGGAAGCCACTCTGAGAGAGGAAGGGCCTAGCAGCTGGGGGACAGAGAAGGACTTCCTGGAGTAGGTAGGATAGCAGCTGATCCTTTTTTTAAAACTTTTTTAATCATTTTTATTTAATATTTTAGTTTTCAACATTGATTTCCACAAGATTTTGAGTCACAAATTTTCTCCCTATTTCAACCCTCCCACCCATTCCAAGATGGTATATATTCTGATTGCCTCATTCCCCAGGCAGCCCTCCCTTCTTTCACCCCACTCCCCCCCGCCCCATCCCCTTTCCCCTTTCTTGTAGGGAAGGATAGATTTCTATGCCCCATTCCCTATATATCTTGTTTCCCAGCTGCACGTAAAAAACAACTTTTTTTAAGCATCTGCTTTTAAAACTTTGAGTTTCAAATTCTCTCCCCTCTTCACTTCCCACCCACCTTCCCTAGGAAGGCAAGAAATTCAACATAGATCACACGTGTATCATTATGTAAAATACTTCCACAATGCTCATGTTATGAAAGGCTAACTATATTTCCCATCATCCTATCCTGTCCCCCCTTTACTCAATTTTCTCCCTTGACCCTGTCCCTTTTCAAAAGTGTTTGCTTTTGATTACCTCCTCCCCCTATCTACCCTCCCTTCCATCATCCCCCCTTTTTTATACCCTTCCCCTTACTTTCCTGTGGAGTAAGATACCCAATTGAGTGTGTATGTTATACCCTCCTCAAGTTGAATCTGAGGAGAGTAAGATTCACTCATTTCCCCTCATCTGCCCCCTCTTCCCTTCCAACAGAACCACTTTTTCTTGCCACTTTTACGTGAGATAATTTACCCCATTCTATCTCTCCGTTTCTCCTTCTCTCAATATATTCCTCTCTCACCCCTTAAATTTATTTCATTTTTTTATATATCATCCCTTCATATTCAACTCATCCTGCGCCCTCTGTCTATATTTCATTCAGCTCCCCTAATACTGAGAAAGGTCTCATGAATTACACACATCATCTTTCCATGTAGGAATATAAGCATAACAGTTCAACTTTAGTAAGTCCCTTATGATTTCTCTTTCTTGTTTACCTTTTCATGCTTCTCTTGATTCTTGTATTTGAAAGTCAAATTTTCTATTCAGCTGTGGTCTTTTCACTGAGAAAGCTTAGAAGTCCTCTATTTTATTGAAAATCCATATTTTGCCTTGGAGCATTATACTCAGTTTTGCTGGGTAGATAATTCTTGGTTTCAATCCTAGCTCCTTTGACCTCCAGAATATCATATTCCAAGCCCTTCGACCCCTTAATGTAGAAGCTGCTAGATTTTGTGTTACTCTGATTGTGTTTCTACAATATTCAAACGGTTTCTTTCTGGCTGCTTGCAATATTTTCTCCTTGATCTGGGAGCTCTGGAATTTGGTGACAATATTCCTAGGAGTTTTCTTTTTGGGATCTTTTTCAAGAGGTAATCAGTGGCTTCTATTTTACCCTCTGGTTCTAGAATATCAGGGAAGTTCTCCTTGATAATTTCTTGAAAGATGATGTCTGGGCTCTTTTTTTGATCATGGCTTTCAGGCAGTCCAATAATTTTTAAATTATCTCTCCTGGATCTATTTTCCATGTCAGTGGTTTTTCCAATGAGATATTTCACATTGTCTTCCATTTTTTCATTCCTTGGTTCTGTTCTATAATATCTTGATTTCTCATAAAGTCACTAACTTCCACTTGCTCCAATTTAATGTTTAAGGTGGTATCTTCATCAGTGGTCTTTTGGACCTCCTTTTCCATTTGGCTAATTCTGCCTTTCAAGGCATTCTTCTCCTCATTGGCTTTTTGGAGCTCTTTTGCCATTTGGGTTATTCCATTCTTTAAGGTGTTATTTTCTTCAGTATTTTTTGGGTCTCCTTTAGCAAGTGGTTGACTTGTTTTTCATGGTTTTCTCTCATCCCTCTCATTTCTCTTCCCAATTTTCCTCTACTTCTCTTACTTGCTTTTCCAAATCCTATTTGAGCTCTTCCATGGACTGAGACCAATTCATATTTTTTGGGAGGCTTTTGATGTAGGGTCTTTGACTTCATTGATGTATTCTGGCTGTATGTTCAGATCTTCTTTGTCACCAAAAACGGAATCTAGAGTTTGAGTTTGAGTCTGCATTTCAGTCTGAGTTCGTTTTCACCGCCTGTTCATGTTCCCAGCCAAATACTTGACCCTTGAGCTTTTTTCTACTGCTTGTAGAGTAGAAAGTACTTTGTCCCAAGCTTTAGGGTCCAAGCACTGCTGTTTTCAGAGCTACTTCTACTCCACCATCACCCCAGCCTCTGTCACTGCAGTGCTCCTCCTCCCCCAAGAACCACCAACCAGGACTCCAATCCAGATCCAAGCAGGGCACAGCAAGAAAATCTGCCTTTTTGCCCACAAAGTGCTCCTTGCACTCCTGCTCTGATCTGCTGCTAGATTCGTCCCACCATGTGAGCCATGAACTTGGGAAACAGCTGATGCTGTAGCTCTGGAAGCAGCCTCAGGAGCTTCCTGCTGCTGCCACCGCCACTGCTGCACCTCCTCTGCCACCCCCAGGGCTAGTGGCTGGATCACTCTTAACTCGATCCCACAGTTTTCCTCTAACCTGCTCTTTGTTGTTTGTGGGTTGAGAAGTCTGGTAACTGCCACAGCTCACTGATTCATGGCCCCAAGGCCTGTTACAGCTGGTTGACTCCAGGTCTTGTCTGTCCTGATGTGGCCCATGCTGGGCTGTGCTCCGCTCCCAGCACCATGTGATAGACCCTTCCTTGCAACCATCCAGACTCTCCTGGACTGGAGGCTTGTTTCCCTCTGCTGTATCATGGGTTCCGCAGCTCTAGAATTTGTTCAGAGACATTTTTGCAGGTGTTTGGAGGAATTTGGGGGAGAGTTTAAGAAAGTCCCTGCTTTCCAGCCACCATCTTGGCTCCGCCAATATCAGCTGATTCTTGAAGGAAGCTGGAGAAACTGGGAGGTCCGGGGAAGGTGGCAGTGAATGCTAAGTGTGAAGGACAGTCAGGATAAGTGCACAGAGACTGGAAATGGAAAGGTGGGTTGGAGGCACTGGAAATAGGCCCATGTATTAAATGCACAGTGAGTGGGGAGTTAGCTGTAATAACTCTGGGGAGGGAGGAAAAGGTCAGGAAATTAAAGCTTTCAATGCTCAACAAAGGAGTTTGGGTTGGATCCTAGGGGTATTGAGAAGCCACTGGCACCCATTTAGCTGAGGGGTAAAGTCCTCAGACCTGTAGTTTGGAAAACTCTGTTTGGCAGTAAGTGAAAAGACTTGAGGCAGGGGAAAGTTGGAAGCTCTCGTAACAAAAAACCAAGAGCTGCTAAGGTTTGTCCTGTGATGGGGAAGAAGGGGACATATGCAAGAGATGGGGGGAGGACAGGATCAACCAAGTTTGACAATGGATGGCCATATCAGTGAGTAAGAATGAGGTGTCAACCAGGACATTGAGGTCATGTACTTGGGCCTTGGGAAGATTGGTTGCCCTTGACCAAAATAAAGAAGTTGGAAGAGGGAAAGGTTTTGAGGGAAAGGGGAAGAGAATGACTTCAATTTTGGACATGACTATGACATGGTCACTTCAAGATGCCCAAAAGGCCTTTGGTAATATAGGAGAGAGGTCCAGCCTCTAAAGACACCAGAGAATCACCTGCATAGAGATGATCATTGAACTTATGGAGCTGATGAGAGACATAGGCAAGACGGCAAGATATAGATGGAGAAGAGAAGAGAGCCCAGGACAGAGCCTTGGGGATATCCATGGTTACCAGGCCTGTCCTGAAATGAAGTTCCAATAAAGGAGATTGTCCAGAAGTTGAATGGAGAGGACGAGACTCAGGAGAGCAGCGTCATGAAAATTTAATGAGGAGAAAAGATACAGAAAAAGTCACCAACTGTCAAGATGCTTTAGAGAGACTAAGGAATGAGAAAAGGCTGTTCTATTTGGCAACTAAGACATCACTGGGAACTCTGAAGAGCAATTGTTGTTCAGTCACGGAGTAGGAAGCAAGAGTTTAGAAGAGAGTAAAAGGGAGGAAATGGAGACATCTTATCTAGATGGCTTTCTCAAGGAGTTAGTTCTGTGAACATTCTGTAAAAATGTAGGATGATAACTAGCAGAATGGGTTGGGTAAAGTGAGAACATTTTTAAAGAATGCGAGAGAAATGGGTATGTTTGTCAGACACAAGAAGGAGCCAGTAAACAATGAAAGTCTGAAAATAAGAGAAAGAATAGGGATGATAGAGGAGAAATCATCAGAGAGGTTAGGAGGGAATGGGATCAATGGTGAAAACTGGGGGATTGTTGTTTAGTCATTTTTTTAGTCATGACACATTTGGGTTTTTTGTGGTAAAGATACTGGAGCAGTTGGCCACTTCTTTTTCCAGCTCATTTTACAGATGAGGAAACTGAAGCAAACAGGGTTAAGTGACTTACCCAGGGTCACACAGCTAATACATTTCTGAGGCTGGATTTGAACTCAGGAAGACAAGTCTTCCTGACTCCAGGCTCAGTGTTCTGTGCACTATGGCACCACCTAGCTTCCGCAAGAGAAAATGCTACCCTTTCTTTTGAGGCTGGAATAAGGGTGCTTAGTCAGTGAAGATGTCTTAATGATTCCAGATAGGAAGGAGGGGAGAACAGGGAACTCTAGAAGAGTGAAAAGCTTTTTGGTTTGTTTTTGGCTTTGCATTTCCAGGATGGAGAATACTGCTTCACAAAAGTAGGTGCTTACTGATTGTTTGTTGGATTGAATGGATGTTGGAGATTGCCTTTGGGGGAAGAAATGGGTTGAGCTTGGGGAGGTTCAGAGGCCAGTGGCTGAGCCTTGGTCTGGGATGAAGGGCTCACACCAGTGCTGCATTCCTGCACAGCCTCAAAACTAAGAAAGTTGGGTTGAGTTTGCAAATCCTCCCATGGGATCAATTATAAAGGGACCATAAACCCAGAGCTGGAAAAGACCACTAAGGTCACCTGGCCCCAGATTCACTTTACAAATCAGAAAACTGAGACCCAGAGTTCAGATGACTTGTACAAGGACACACTGGCACTAAGTGGCAGAGCTGATATTTGAACCCTGGTCTTCTAGCTAGATACCTAGCATCCTTGCCACCAGGCCATACTACAGAAGGGGCAGTCAGCTGCTACAGTCTGTTACAGCAGACAAATGCATCCATTCACTAAGTTAACCTTGGGCAGCCCCAAAAACCATGATGAATTTTCCATTGCCTCTGGGTTGCTTGAGTACCATGTTGGCCTACTTTGGGCTTCATCATAGCATCTGAGTGATTGCAATGGCACCGAGATTCTGAATGGACTCTCACCAGAATTTAAAATCCTGTACAAAATTGCTAAATATCTCCCAGTCATCTTCATTGAAGAGATGTAGAGAAAGCACAGGAAGTTAAATCGCAACAGCGCCATGACAGCCCTGCCAGACAAATGGTGCTGAATGAGAAGGAGAAAGGGTTTCCCAGACCAATCTGTGACTCACCAACTTTGGTTGCCTCTCGCTGCTGGAATATAAAACCCCTTATGGGCAAGAACTGTTTCCCTTTTGATTTGGTATCTCCAGCTGGGCCCAGCACAGTGTCTGGATGTTTTCTGCTTGGTTAATCGCCCACATTAAGCAAGTCTTGGATCCACTAAAGAACTGGAAGATTGATATGTAGCCATCACATTCAAGGTGACAGAAGTACAGCAACATGGTATAAAAGTCATCTGTTCTTAGTAATAGAATCATTCCAAACTCCTGGAGAGAATGGCCCTCCTGTGGCTAAAGTTCTTGGACATGACTGACTATGTTTGCTTGCTCTTTTTGTCTTAAAAAAATAGTCCGAGCCATGTCCAGCATGACTTTGGCCTTTGGGAGAGCCAAGATGATTCTTTTTCCATCATGAAAAGCCTTTTGGCTGGCTCTCTGGCTCGCCTTTCCTTCCTATACATTTGGCATCAATTGTGACTGAGGTTTTGGATGAGGTGGGAAACCAGAAGAGATATTAAACTCCATGGCTAAATAAAGGAGGCTATGTTTAGCCCAAGTGGTAGTGCACCTCCCTAGCTTCGGCCTGGGTCATCGTTGGGATAATGGAGCAAGATGCATGACTACTGTCCATCTGACCCAGGGATGAGTGCCAAACGGAGTCAGTGAGCCAACTAGAGAAGACGGGATCTCCATGAAGGGTGATCAGACTTGGTGGTATTTAGAAATATCATCATCCCAACTGCTTTTTAACTGTTTGGGGACCAGAAGTTCCCCTCGCTGTCTTCTTCCAAGCCCTTCCCCATATTACTTTAGGTACTGCAAAGGAAATTTAATCCATATGTTTCTGATTCATTTGGACTTAACTCATAAATATACCTCATTTGGGACTAACACAACCCCACGTTCAGTTAAAGCAAGTCATTCCCTGAGACAAGAGTGCAGACAAATGGAACTTGATTTCCAAAGGCTCATTCTCCTCCCCCCACCAAAAATAAAAGGAAAACAAAAGCTAAAGCCAATTCACATTATCTTCAGATAATCAGGAAATAGTAATTTATCCTGTAACCTTGCCATGGTCAGATAAGTTGCTTACAAAGTAGGGCTAAGAACATGTGTGCACATAAGCTCGCATGCACGCACACACACATGCACACACACGCACACACACACACACATACACAAAATCACAGGTGCTCATGCTCTCTCATTGAGCTCCAAAGAGTCCTCATAACCTCTGATCTTTCTTACTAACTGGTCCAGATAAATTGCTAACCCCAAGAAGAGAAGACCAGTGAAGAGCTACTCTCAGATATTGTTAAAGAATAGGGGTATGTCTTCATCTAGACTCCATTCTCCTCTCCTTGCTTCTTGGGTTTTTAAATGATTAAATAATAGGCCCAGATAAACAAAAAACTCTCTTGGTCACCTCTGCATTTGGCACAAAACAACCCATATTATTTAAAAAGGGAATGGTGGGAAGGACAGGCAGCCTTAGACTTTCCCCAGAGACCAGCCATATGTGCCATAGGAGTCACTTGAGGAATGGGTGACACTTCACCAGAAGAAGAGAAGACCTGGGTATTTTTAAGTATATGAAGTCAAGAGGCAGGCAATAAACATTTCTTAATGTGCTGGCCTGTGCTAAGTACAAGGGATACAAAGAAAAGCAAAAGACAGTCCCTGGCCTCAAGGAATCACATTCTCATCGGGGAGACAATAGGCAGATAGTAATGTACAAATAAGCCAGAGATGAAGTAATTAAGAGGAGAAAGGCAGGAGAATTAGGATAAGAAAGACTTCCTATAGAGGATAAGAATTATTGTTTGTAGGTAGAGCAAGCCAATATAATCAAAATGGTGATGCTACTTAAATTGGTTTACTTGTTCGGTGCTATACCAAACTACCAAAAAGTAGGAAAAGATAGTAACAAAATACATCTGATGGAACAAAAGTTCTAGAATATCCAGAGAATCAATGAGGATGAATGTGGGAAGCAAGGGGGCCTGGCATCACCAGATTTCAAACTATACTACAAATTTATAATCATCAAAACACTTTGATACTAGATAAGAAAGAGAGCTGTTCGTCTGTGGAACAGATTAGGTTCAAATAGACAAAAGCGAATGAGCACAGTAGTGTTTGATGAACCCAAAGATCCCGGCTACTTGGGAAAGAAATCATATTTTTTAATAAAAACTGTTGGGAAAATTGGAAAGTGGTCTGGCAGAAACTAGATGTAGACCAACATCTTACACCACATACCAAGATAAGCTTAAAATGGGTACATAATTTAGAAATGAAGGGTAGCATCATAAACAAATTAATGGAACATGGAAGAAATTAGATATCAGTTCTATGGTTTTTCCCCACCTACTGACCTCCAGTAGACTATAAGCTTTTTGAGGGTAGAAGTTTTTCTTTTTATGTATGTATGTATCTATATCTATGTCTATATCTATATCTATTTATATCTATATCTATGAATATAGGGGCATGATGACTGAGTTCAAAACCTGCCTTTGTCACATACTGAATATGTTACCCTGAGTGCACTACTTACCTGACAGTTACCCTGAGGAACAAGAGACTATAAAGTAGGGAGGAGTCGTTGATCTGAGGGAGTTTGTACTTTGGGAGTTCCTGACATGATTGGAGTGATAGATCAGAATCCTTCTTGACACCCTAAAAAAGAAACCTTGAGGATCTGTTCTCTGGTGCCTAGACCCTATCCCAGAAAATTGTCTGTATTTAAAGAAAAGCATAAATCTTCATTAGTTTGATTTTTTTTTCTTCTGCTGAAATTCTCTGAGAAGCAGTCCCTTCCCTGACCTAAGCCAGGTGATGCCACTTCTGGAGCACTCTAATGGTCAGGAATCAGAGCTCTAATGGCTTCTACTTAAAAGCAGCTTCTCCAAACTTTCTGTCCCAGTCCTTTACTCATTAGTCAACAAGCATTATTAAGCACCTCCTTTCTGTATGGCAGACAATGACTTAAAAGAATGTAAAAATTCTAACTTGAGTGATAAGAGGAAGGAAAGACCAGCAACACAGGTCCTGGTCTTCTCCTTGACACTTATTGTGTGATACTGGGAAAGTCAGTTCTGTTCTCTAGACCTCAATTTTCCCAATGATAACATGAAATCTTTTAATCCCAGATTATCTCTCTAACCTTGCATCCCATAATTTATTTTTTTAATTTGTTTTCTCAATTGCATATAAAAAATTTTTAATATTCATTTTCAAAAATTTTGAGTTTCAAATCGTATCTCTCCCAACTTTGCCTTTCTTCTCCTTGAGAAGGCAAGCAATTTGATATAGGGTATACATGCATAGTCGCACAAAACATATTTCCATGTTGCAAAAGAAAACACGGCCCAAAAAAAACCAAACAAACAAAAAAGAAAAAAAAGTTAAAAAAAGTAAGCTTTGATATGCATTCAGATTCCATCAGATATTTCTCTGGAGGTGGATAGCATTTTCAATCTTAAGTCTTTTGGAATTGTCTTGGATTGTTGTGTTGCTCACAATAGCTAAGTTATTCACAGTAGATTATCATACAATATTGCTGATACTGTGAACTATGCTCACCTGGTTCTGCTCAGTTCACTTTGCATCAGTTTGTATGTCTCCCCAAGTTTTTCTGAAACCATCCTGCTCATCATTTCCTGTAGCGCAATAGAATTCCACCACAATCGTATATATCTTGTTCAGCCATTCCCCAACTGATGGGCATCCTCTTAATTTCCAATTCTTTAATACCCCAAAAAGAGCTACTACAAATATTTTTGCATGTATATTTCTTTTTCCTGTTTGATCTCTTCGGAGTACAGAACTAGTATTGGCATTGCTAGGTCAAAGGGTATACACACTTTTATAGCCACTTTTATAAGGAGACTGCTTTCCAGAATGGTTGGACTAGTTTACAACTCCATCATCAATGCATTAGTATCCCAATTTTCTACATCCCCCATTCTATTTATATTAGCCAATCTGATAAATGTGAAGTGGTGCCTCGGAGTAGTTCTAATTTGCATTTCTTTAAGCAACAATGATTTAGAGCATTTTTTCATATGACTATAGATAGCTTTGATTTCTTCTGACAACTGCCTGTTCATATCCTTTGACTATTTATCAATTGGGGAATGATGCACATTCTTATAAATTTGGCTCTGTTCTTTATATATTTGAGAAATGAGGCCATTTAGAAACTTGCTATAAAAATTATCCCCATTTTCTTGCTTTTTGTCTAATTTTGATTGCATTGGTTTTATTTGTGCAAAAACTTTTTAATTACATATAATCAAAAATTATACACTTTACATACTGTAATTCTATCTCATTTGGTCATAAATTCTTCCTTTATCCATGGATCTGACATGTACATTTTTTTTCCATACTCCTCTAATTTGCTTATGATATCACCCTTTATGTCTAAATCATGTACCCATTTTGACCTTATCTTGATATATGGTCTGAAACACTGGTCTATACCTGGTTTCTGCCAAGCCACTTTCTGGTTTTCCCCTCAACTTTTGTCAAGTAGTAAATTTTTGTTCCAAAAGATTGAATCTTTCAGCTTGTCAAACACTAGAGTACTATGGTCATTTACTACTGTGTACTGTCTATGTAATCTGTTCCACTGATCCACCACTCTATATTTTTTGGAGGCAATGGGGTTTAAATGACTTGCCCAGAGTTTCACAGCTAGTAGGTGTATGATGTTAGATTTGAACTCCAGTCCTCCTAACTCCAGGGCTGGTGGCCCTATCCACTGAGTCACGAAGCTGCCCCCACCATTCTATTTTTTTAGCCAGTACCAGATTATTTTGATGACTACTGCTTTGTAATACAGTTTGAGATCTAGTATAGCTAGCCAGGGGTGGGGAAT
This sequence comes from Trichosurus vulpecula, assembly GCF_011100635.1. Classification (NCBI taxonomy): domain Eukaryota; kingdom Metazoa; phylum Chordata; class Mammalia; order Diprotodontia; family Phalangeridae; genus Trichosurus; species Trichosurus vulpecula. The sequence continues at coordinate 200,035,624 of NC_050581.1, read as the reverse complement.
GTGAGGCCTTGAGGCCACATGGGGCCCTCTAGGTATTCAAGTGGATCCCTTTGACTGAGTCCAAGTTTTACAGAACAAATCCTTTAATTAAAGGGATTTGTTCTGTGAAGTTTGGATTCATTCGAAGGGCTACACTGGAGGACCTAGAGGGCTCCATGTGGCCTCAAGGCCACAGGTTCCCCACCCTGGCTAGGCCACCTTCATATTTTTTCCATTATTCCCTTGATATTCTTTTTTTAATATATATACATATATATATATATATATTTATTTTTAGAGAAATGCAAATCAAAACAACTCTTAGGTACGACATCTCTCCTGTCAGATTGGCTAACCCACAAGTTTTTGGGTTCTAAATTTGCTCTCCCTCCCACTCCTTCCCCCAACCCCCCAAGACAGCATGCAATCCAACGTAGGTTCTACATATACCTTCACCTTTAACTTATTTACATAATAGTCCAGTTGTAATGAATAATTATAACCAATAGAATGAAACATGAGAAGGGAGAAACGAAACACCCCTCCAAAAAAAGGGAAAAAAAAGAGAGCAAAATGTTGGCCTCCATCTGCATCCAGGCTCCAAAATTCTTTCTCTGGATGTGTGTAGCTTTTCCCATCATGAGTCTTTTGGAGCTGTCTTTGAACCATGTATTGATGAGAGGAGTCCAGTCTATCAAAGTTAGTCATCAGAGATACCATGCATCTGTAGTTGTGTATAGTGTCCTCCTGGTTTTGCTCCCTTCGCTCAGCATCAGTTCATATAAGTCATTCCAGGATGTAATGAAGTCTGTCTGTTCCTCATTTCTTATTGAACAATAGCATTCTATTACATTCATATACCACACAATTTGTTTAACCATTCCCCAATTGATGGGCATCCCCTTGATTTCCAATTCTTTGCTACCACAAAAAGAACTGCTATAAATATTTTTGTACATACGGGTCCATTTCCCACTTGTATGATCTATTTGGGATTTAGCCCTATAAGTGTTATTGCTGGGTCAAAGGGTATGCACATTTTTATAGCCCTTTGGGCATAGTTCCAAATTGCTCTCCAGAATGGCTGAATCTGTTCACAACTCCGCCAACAATGTAGCAATGTTCCAATTTTCTCACATCCTCTCCAGCATTTATCATTTTCCTGTTTTGTCATGTTAGTCAATTTGACAGGAGAGATGTGGTACCTAAGAGTTGTTTTGATTTGCATTTCTCTAATCAGTAGAGATTCAGAGCATTTTTTCATATGACTATAGATATCTTTAATTTCTTCCTCCAAAAACTGCCTGTTCATATCCTTTGACCATTTCTCAATTGGGGAATGGTTTGCATTCCTATAAATTTGGTTCAGTTCCCTGTATATTTTAGAGATGAGGACTTTATCGGAGACACTGGTCGTAAAGATTTTCTCCCAATTTTCTGCTTCCCTCCTAATCTTTGTTGCACTGGCTTTTTTTTTATACAAAAACATTTCAGTTTAACATAATCAAAATTATTCATTTTGCATTTTGTAATGCACTCTATTTCTTGTTGTGTCACGGATTCTTCCCTTCTCCATAAATCTGACAGGTAAACTATTCCTTGCTCTCCCAAATTGCTTATAGTATCAGCCTTTCTTTCTAAATCATGAACACGTTTTGACTTTATTTTGGTATATGATGTCAGATATTGGTCTATGCCTAGTTTCTGCCCTACCATTTTCCAATTTTCCCAACAGCTTTTGTGAAATAGTGAATTATTAGCCCAGGAGCTGGATTCTTTGGGTTTATCAAAGAGTAGATTGCTATAGTCTTTGACTACTGTGTCTTGTGTCCCTAACCTATTCCACTGATCCACAGCTCTGTTTCTCAGCCAGTGCCAAGTAGTTTTGATAACTGCTGCTTTATAGCACAGTTTAATATCTGGTATGGCTAAGCCACCTTCCCTGGCATTTCTTTTCATTAATTTCCTTGATATGCTGGACCTTTTGTTCTTCCAGATGAATTTTGCAATTATTTTATCAAGCTCTGTAAAATAATTTTGGTAGTTCGATTGGTATGGCACTGAATAAATAAATCAATTTAGGTAAAATTGACATTTTTATTTTATTAGCTCAGCCTAACCATGAGCAACTGATATTTTTCCACTTATTTAGATCTGACTTTATTTGTGTGAAAAGTGTTTCATAATTATGTTCATAGAGTCCCTGGGTTTGTCTTGGCAGATAGACTCCCAAATATTTCATAGTTTCTACAGTAACTTTAAATGGAATTTCTCTTTCTCTCTCCTGCTGTTGCACTTTGTTAGTAATGTATAGGAATGTTGGGGATTTATGTGGGTTTATTTTATATCCTGCAACATTGCTAAAGTTGTTTCCTTGATATTCTTAACCTTTTTTATTCCAGATGAATTTTGTTACTATTTTTCTAGCTGTATAAAATATTTTTGGCAATTTGATTGATATGACACTGAATAAGTAAACTAATTTAGGTAAAATTGTCATTTTTATTATATTGGCTCAGCCTACTTGTTTCCCACCCGATCTTATTGGGAAGGCTTCTAGCTTATCCCTATTACAGATAATGCTTGTTCATGGTTTTAGAGAGATCCTACTTATTTTTTTTTAAATTTATTCATATGCTCTCTAGTGTTTTTAATAGGAATGCATGTTGTATTTTGTCAAAAGCTTTTTTTCCTGCATCTATTGTGATAATCATATGATTTCTCTTGGTTTTGTTGTTGATATGGCCACTTATGCTGCTAGTTTTCCTAATGTTGGAGCAGCCCTGCATTCCTGCCCCATTGTTTCTCTTCACAAAGTTATCATTCTAGTCAAACTGGAGAACTCGCTGTCCCGCAAACATGTTGGGTGCTTTCCCACTTTGGCGTGCACCCTGCAGCTGATTTCACCCCTGACAGATTGACTTCCTTAATTATATTTTGCTTCGGCGCATATAAAAACTCATTTGTATTCACAGAGTTCTTCCTATTTGGAGAGCTTGCTAATAACAGGAGTAGTGATTTCCAACACTGTGTGAGGGTGGGCCTGGAAACACAAGGCAACTGGACATAGGCAGGGTGAGAAAGGCTCAACTGCTTGGCCACAGGCTCCAGAACTACAGCTGGAGCTAGGAGTCTCTGTTCAAGGGCCCACACTGGAGAGGTGGCCCCCCTTCTGTATTCTGTAATCAGAGACAGAGGGGGGTGGGTGGAGGGAGAGAGAGAGAGAGAGAGAGAGAGAGAGAGAGACAGAGAGACAGAGAGACAGAGAGAGACAGAGACAGAGAGAGAGACAGGGAGAGAGACAGAGAGACAGAGAAAGAGAGGGAGGGAGGGGGGAGAAAGGGAGGGAGACAGAAAGGGGAGGGGGGAGGGGGAGAGAGAGAGAGAGAGAGAGAGAGAGAGAGAGAGAGAGAGAGAGAGAGAGAGAGGGAGAGAGAGAGGAGGTGAAGGGAGGGGAGGGGAGGAGAGAGAGAGAGAGAAAGAACAGTAGAGAAAGAAGGAGAGAAAGAGGGAGACAGAAGGAGGGGGAGGGAGACACAGAAAGAAAACAGGGAGAGAAGAGGAGAGGAGAGGAGGGAGAGAGGTAGAGAAAGATGAGGAAGAGACAGAGAGAGAGAGAGAAGAAAGCCCAGGGCAGGTTGGGGGTGGAGCAGGCTGGCCTGAATCCTGCCCCAACACCTGACCTCTCCTAAATCAGGGATTCCGAACTTAGCATCCACAAACTTTTTGAAATGTATTTTGATAGCTGTCTTTCAATAATCAGCTTCCTTTGTAATCCTCTGTATTTTATTTTATGCATTTAGAAGCATGATTCTGAGGAGGGCTCCACAGTCTTTATCAGACTGATGCCCCAAAAGACACAAAGGTTAAGCACCGCTGGCCTAGATCTCCACTGGCCATGAGTGGTCTTGACCCCCTGGGACCACACCCGTGGTTGCTGGAGTTTATTTCATTCTTCCTCCAGCTCCACAGCTGTTTACTGAGCATCGCCTCTGGGCCAGATGTGCAACTGACATTGGATCCTGCCCTCTTGAACTCTCAGGCTTGTGAGGGAGACAAGGGTCACCTAGCACCGGGAATAGGGACATTGGCCTGGAAAAGAGCTCTGAGGAGCAACAGGAGGCAGCCAGGCACTCCCCACAGCACAGGGTCTGGAGCCAGAAGGCTTGGCTTCAAACCTCAGCCTGCACAGCCATGGTTGGAGCAGTCACCTGCATTCTGAAGCTGCATTGTCCTTATCTATGAGGTGGAAGCTTTGGCTGAGGGGTGCTGGGGAACTCTGCAGCTCAGATCTCACTGGGGGAAGCTGCAGAGAGGGAGGTTCTCATCCTTTTTGGGGAGGGAGGAGAAGAGGACTGAGCGGTCCTGACTTGTGGTTCCACTCACGTAGGGAACTTCTGGCATGGAGATTCTGGCACATAGTAAGCTCCTAAGAAATGTTTCTTAATGGATTGAGTAAAAGGAATCCCCACTAGAGGAGAGCAGGGAATCCTGATCTGGGTTCAAATCCTGGTTCTGCCACTCTCTCCTTGTGTGAACCTGGGCAAATCCCTGGGCCTCAGTTTCCACTTCTGCAAAAGAAAGGATTTGAATGAAGGTTGTCTGATCCCTCTTCTCAATCTAATTCAGTGATCTTTTGTCCCTGGTGCCAAATTCCAGCGTCATCTTACCACCAAACAAACTATGAAAGTGGCAGTGTGAGACACAAGAAAGACCACACTGAAGTCAGAGTCAGAGGATCCGGGTTCAAATCCCAAATCAGGAACATGTTGCCCAAGTGTCCTGGAGCAAACTGCTTCCTTTCTGTGCCTCAGTTTCCTCCACTGTAGAATCATGGGTTTGGACTCTAGAATACTCATAAGAGCTGTCATTTCTACAGAGCTCTGAGGTTTACCAGGCATTTTCTGAATATGACATTGTTTAATCCTCATAATCCTGGGAGGCAGCTGCTTTTACTTTCCCACTTCACAGATGAGAAACTGAGGTACACAGAGGTTAAGCAACTGACCCAGAGTCACACAGCTAGGAAGTGTCTAAGGCTGGATTTGAACTCAGGTCTTCTTGCCTCATGCTCTCTAGCTGCCTTTGAGGTCCTTTCCAGTACCAGATCTGGGATCCTAAGCATGGATGTGGGTGTGTGAGTTTTCATAGTCCAGAAGGGGTAGCTGTAACATGTTTCTAGAGTCCAGGGGTGGGGAACCTGTGGCATCAAGGCCACATGTGGCCCTCTAGGTACTCAAGTACAGCCCTGCTTAGGTTCCCCACCCCTAGACCTTCCCATCTGACTAGAAGCAGCCTCCTCCTCCCCAAGGAGCAGATGTGGAGCTGGTGGTGATGAGGATTCACTCTGTTCTCCAGCTGGGTCAAAAGAGAGTTGGGGGGAGGGGGTTGTCATTTGGGGGAAAACAAAATGACATCAACAGCTGTTGCCCCAGACCCCATACCTTCCACAAGTCTCCAAAACAGAGCAAACAATGATCCCAACTTTATCAGATGCCAGATCGAAGGCGAAGAGCACATTTCAGAGGCACGTTGGGGAATATTTGCCCTCATTCTCCTGTTAGGAAAATGAGAAACTGAGGCCAGAGAAGAAAGTGAGTTGGGATTGTATGTGTATGTCTATGTATGTAGACGTGTTTGCCCATTCACCTCCATTTCCTCATCTGTAAAATGAACTAGAGAAGGAAAGGGCAAACCGTGCCCGTATCTCTGCCAAGAAAACCCCACAGGGGTGACAGACAAGTGAAATGACTGAATACCAACAACAATAATGTAGAATCATAAATACACACACATATACATGTATACATGTATGTATAAGTACATGTATGTGTGCATGTCCATGTATAAAAAAGAACTCAGAGGACATCTGGCCCAATTCCTTCATTTCAAATCTGGGGAAACTGAGGCCCTTGGACAGGGACTTCAGATCCTGGTTCTACAACTAGGAGAAGATTCAGCCGGCTCCCCAGTTTTACGGATGAGGAAATGGAGGCCCAGAGACGCTCTGCAGGCTTTGTCAGGGCTCCCGTGGCAGGGCCCTCTCCATCCAGGGTAGAGCAGGGAGCTGTCCCATTGGCACCATCGCTCTTGGAGCCCCACACATGGAGGAGGGGGAGAGGAGCCCATGGCATCCTCCTCCTCAGCTTTCTCATAACCCTTCAATACCTGCCTTACAAACACAATTGGGGCTTTTCAGGAGATGGTGGATGGGTAACTCATCCCCTTTCTTCCTCCTCAGGCACTTTTTGGCTGCCTCCCCATTGCAAACAGAGGCCCTCCCTCGGAAACCTCCACCCAGGCCTATGTGATACCCAACACCTTTACTGAGGAGGGCTGATGCCAACAATGCCACGAGAGACCAGCTTTGAAATAGAGCCTGGGAACCTTCGACCATGGCCCAGAGACACCGCGGCGCCTGATTCTGTTCACAGAGGAGTAGCCAGCCCAAGTCCACCATTTGGAGTATGTGTGTGGGAGAGAAGCGGTATGCATTTGTGTCTGTGTATGTGTGTATCTTTGTAAGTATGTTTGTGTATATGTGTGTGCACATAGAGGCGTGTGTGTGTTTGTGGATGTGTGCACAGGGATGTGCGCATATGTTCATGTGTGCAAACATGTGGGGACATGTGGGGGGCATGGATGTGGGTGTAAAGATGTCTCATGGGGGGTCAGTGTGGGTAAGCATGCCCGAGTACCCCTATGTGGTTGGGACCACTCAGGGTCTCACCTCTCTAAGGAATAAATCCAGCTCAGTGACCCATGGTCTTTGTCACTAAACACATTACTGTCATCAGAAGCACCAGGTATGTCAGAATCCATATCCCTCCTATCCTCACGAGTGAGCTCCATCACTCAGCATTTTTTAGGGGACTACTATATGCCAGACTCATCTTCCTGTGTTCAGATGTGACCTCAGACACTTAACTAGCTCTGTGACCCTGGGCAAGTCACTTCATCCTGTTTGCTTCAGTTTCCTCATCTATGAAATGAGCCAGAGAAGGCAATGGCAAACTACTCCAGTATCTCTGCCAAGGAAACCCCAAATGGGGTCACAAAGAGTCAGACGCAACTGAAAAACGGCTGAACAACTCACCATGTGCCAGATCTTGGGGTGCCCAGACAAAAATGAAACGCTTCCCTTCAAGGGGCTTCCTTCCAGGCCAGCAGAATCCCAGCCCTAGAGCCAAAAGGGACATAGTCCTAGAATCACAGAGGGGGAAGGAACCTTAGAGGCCTTCTAGGTCAACACCCTCATCTTCCACAGGAGAAAACCAAGACCCAATACAGCTTGTCCAAGGCACATGGTTAGTATGCGTCCATGCCTGTACTCCAAGCCAGGCCTCCCCCCTCAGAATTGGGGGCTTCTTCCGCCCCACCCCTGTTTATTTCTCCTCTTTATTTCTTTCCCTCCAGGGCTGGGCCTGACTCAGGGAGGCTCTGGTTGGGGCCAATCCTGTGGTCATTACACAGGAAAGAGCTTCCTGTCTTCCTGGCTTTGGTGGGGAGCTCTGCCCACACACAGGCCCCATCGAACCACTCACTTTGCATTGGGGATTTTTGAGGTTTTTCTCTCTCCCTGCTCCAACCACTGGTGCCTTGGGAAAGCTTGTAGAAACAAAGATTGTTCTACCTCTGAGATGGTCTGGCTGATGCTGTGCAAGCCCCATGCGGCTCAAGTCTCCTGGGACCTCCTCCAACCCGGATCTTCCAGGGCCAAGGCCTCCCTTTTGAAGCAAAAGGGAGGCAAAATTCCAGAGGGAGGAGAACAGCTGGAGGAAGAGAGATGGGCATCACTTTTTCCTCTCATTCTTACCTTTAAATTTCTTGGAAATCAACAGACAATGGCTGAAATGTCATGTGTCTAAGATCTGGGAAAATGTCCGTACAGAAAGCCCTGCAGTGGGGCCACTCAGGGCAAGTCACAGAGCAGGCAGGGAACTCAGAGCCATCCAGGCCAGTGAAGAAGCTGAAGCCTAGAGGGGGAAATCACTTTATCCAAGGTTGCACAGGTAATATGTGTCCAAAGTGGGATTTGAACCCAGATCCTTTATCTAGGGATCTAGACACTATCCCATAAAGCTGTCTCTGGGACTCACTTCCTCAGCTGCAAAATGAAGGGGTTGTACTAAGTTGCTTCTAATGCCCCCTTTCTCGCTCTCAGTCTGTGCTCCTATGACCCAGCTCTGGGGTTCCTCCCAGATCCAGATCTCTGCAACAAACCCAGACTTGGGGCCCAACTGGGTCTACACCAGCCTGGCCTGTTCTGAGCAAGCCTAAACATCTGAAGTAGAAATCAGGAGGCTCTTGGATGGGAATTTTGGCAGAAGCAAGGCCTGGGATGGGGGGAGGACTTCCCATGAGCCACTAAAGGCATGTGAGCGAGGCAGGTCAGGCCCTGGGAAAAGTGATGAGGCAGGGGGTGGCCTTCACTGCCCTCCTGCCTTCGCTCTCGTGCGCGCGCGCGCGCACACACACATACACACACACACATGTATCTCATATGCACACACTCACACATACACTGTCTCATACACATAAACACATATACTGTCTCTCACACACACATATACACACTCACACAGGCACACTCATACATATTCACACTCGCACACTCTCTTACACACTCATACATATTCATGCTCACACACATACATACTTACACAAGTACTCTCACTCACACACATATACACTCACACTTACATACACAATATCTCATACACACATACTCTCACACATACACACACTTTCACACATACACTATCTCATATACACACACACTCACACACACACACACACACTTGTTAATGCTCTTTTTCCTTCTGCTAGCCCCTCCTTGGCCCTCTCCTGTCCAACGAGGGCCTTCGGATTCCACCTTTCAAAACCATTTCTTTAATCAGGCTCAGCAAGCTGGAAAGGGCACTCAGCTTCTAGCTGGGAGAGATGATCAGATGAGGCCTGAAGTGACTTGGGAGTTTGGGGAGAACAAGGGGGATACCACAAACTCTGCCTTGGGGACATGGCCTGGATTGAGGGTGGGGAAGGGTTTGAGGCTGCTCCCATGCCTGTCTCCTCCTGGGGAAGGGGAAGTTTCCTAGTTTAATTTTTCCTGCTGATTGAGTGCAAAGCTCTGTTACTTTTGTCCCGCCAAAGGCTTGCAAGCACTATGAGCCTGCTCTAAAGGCAGCACCCTGAGTCAAAGGCTAATTGTCCCTCCTGGGGTGTGGCACCTGCTCTGGGTCCCTGCCCTTACAGGGCTTCATTAAAGGTTGTCTTCTGGCTGCCAAAGGCCACCTGATCCAGTCCAGCAATGGACTGCTCTTCAAACCAGCTCCCCTTATTGTTCAGCCGTTTCAGACATGTCTGATTCTCCGTGACCCCATTTGGGGTTTTCTTGGCAGATACTGGAGTGATTTTGCCATTTCCTTTTCCAAATCATTTTTACAAATGAGGAAGACAAGGTTAAGTGACTTGTCCAAGGTCATACAGCTAGTACACATCTGAGGCTCGATTTGAACTCTGGTAGAGGAGTCTTTCTGATTCCAGGCCCAGTGCTCTATCCGCTGCACCACCCAGCTGCCCTGGTCATCGGATCAGGGTTCGAGAGTTGGAAGGGACTTCACAGACCCGTTAGTCCAACCCTTTGATTTTACAGATGATGAAACTGAGCCTCAGGTTGATTGAAGGACAGTAAGTGGCATGGGCTGAGCTCCGGGGTCTGCCCCCACGGGGCTCAGAAATGGGCAGATTTCCTTTGGCTCTCTGATCCCAAGCTTATTCCCCAAACCCGTCCAGTATTCCTCAAAGCCAAGGGAGGCAGGAATGCAGGGTGGGCTCATTGGATCCAAATCCACAGCCAGTTTGTCAGTCAATCTACTGAGCCCTGGAGCCTTTCCTCGGCAGGCCCTGGGAATCTAAGGCCCCGGAGCGCTGGCCATGACTTGCAGGGCTGCAGTGGGCGGGTCACAGCGCCAGAGCTCACTGGAGCTGCAGGAGGCAGCTCCTCCCCACCAAGATTAGCTTTCTCACATTCACTGCTTATTCATAAGCCAGGCCCATCTGCTGCACGAAGGGGGAGCAGCCCCTTTGGTTCACATGTCAGCCACCCCAGCTGTTTCCCTCCCTCTGTAAACACGGAGAAAAGCAACTGCAAGAACACTGATAATAGCCATGCTGATCCATCCTGGGGTCTGACGATTCCTGTCCTAGGACAACGGGGCAGATGCAGCCTCCCCTCCCAGCCCCGCTCCTCCCCCCCCCAGCCCCGCTCCTCCCCTCCCCACCACACCCCCCCACCCCACCCCCACAGGTCCTGCGGCGCCTGGAGCTCTCCGAGGGTCCTAGGTGAGAACCTGGGCCCTGAGCGGCCGCCCGAGCCGGAGGGAGCCCCCAGGATGCCCAGGCCAAGGCCAAAGGAGATTCACAAGGGAAATTTACAGGGCTCTTGGCCTGGGAGAGCAGAGTTGACACTGACATAAAGGAATGGAGCCTGAGAATGCTCCCATCTCTCCAAGCCTGGCTCTTAGGGTCTGTTTTGATAGAGGCTCAGAAAGTCATAATAACGTCTTCCGTCTGCATTCTTGGATTCAGCGTAAACGTCAGCCACCAGTGAATCACTGAAGGCCCAAGGCTGTCTCCCTCTGCTCGCTGGGAGACTGGCTCCAGGAACCTCAGGTGCTGACAGCTGAGGGACCCCGAGTCTTGGTGTGCATGGGGGGAGGAGCAGGCAGGCTTTACCAGACGGCAGTGACTTACAACGCTCCTCCCCTAGTTCAGACCTCATAAGCACACCCCAAGCCATCTTCTTGCTTCACTTCTTTTCCATTGAGGGTGAAAGTCCCATCAGCAGTATCCCTAAGCTTCCTGGGTTAAGTCCTCCGAGCGCCATGCTTCTGCACCCCCTTTTCTGTCCCCACTGTAACTATACTAAAAAATATTTATTTCCCCAAATCCAGCCCCCTCCTACTATCCCATCACCATAGCACCATACATGGAGAGAGTGAAGGGGTGCTGGAGGTCATCCAACCCAACTCCCTTATTTTACAGAGGAAGAATCTGACACCCGGAGGGGGTGACACGTCTAAGGTCACCCAGGATATGACAGAATTCCAAGCTGGCTCTTCTGACTCCCAGTCTAACCTTGTTTCTAGTAGTCCCAACTGACCCTAATTCAGGCCCTTGTCCCCTCCTCTCTAAGCTCTCACCATTACCACTCTCCCCTCCAACCCCTGCCTCTGCCTTCAGAACTTCCCTCTTCCTATGAATTAATTCCCTTTAGGAGGGGAGCCCTTCCGAACAGCACAGGGGTGACCCAACAAAGTATAGTGCAAGATGTTGGCTGGAGAGTCTGAAGGACTGGGTTCAAATCCTACCCTGGTGACAAAAGCTGAGGACATTGGAGCAGAAGACTTTGAAGGTCTTTTCTAAGTTGGAAATCTCACATCCCATGTTCCTGTGGCCTCACTCCACTCCCTCCCCCCCCATTGTACAATGACTTCCCATTACCTAAAACAATAACACAAGAAACTCAAAGCAACACCTACTGAGGCTATTTGAATACAGCCTCCTGAATGCCCTTCTAGGGACAGCCTGGAGGAGAGAAGACTCTGGGAAGACAGGATTGTTTAATTCAAGTATTTGACTGACATCAGTGTAGACATGCTCTCTTGAAGGACAGAACGCCAAAGAATGAAACTTGAATGGGTACAAGCTGCATGGAAGAAGATCGAGGTTGAGGTAAAGGGGTTTCCTAATAATTATTGCAATCCAAAAATCAAAAAGGCTGCTTCTAGGAACGGTGGGTTCCCATCATTGGAGGCCTCTAACCGAGGTTCTTGCTCAGGCATAGGTTGGACTAGAAAGTAAGGGAAGGGGAAAGGAAAAAGCATTGATAAATCACCTATCATGCGCCACACATGGTGCTAAGTGCTTCACCATTATCATCTCATTTGCTCCTCACAACAACCCTGGAGATCAGTGCTCTTATAATCCCCATTTTGCAGTTGAGGAAACCAAGGCAAACAGAGGTTAATTGACCTGCTCAGGGTAACACAGCTCATAGATATCTGAGGTCACATTTGAACTCAAGTCTTTCTAACTCTAAGCCTGGAGCTCTATCCGCTCAGCTGTCCTGGGGGATGCTTTTATCTTGACCAGCCAGCACACTTGCTAGCACATCCAAAGGCCTTAAGAAATACTTTTCATTAGTTTTATTCCTTTAGATCCTGATATTCTGTGATTCTGCTATTAATTCCATAGTGTAAAGTACACCTGGGAACTCTTCTTTCTACTCACTAAACAGCCCTCACAAAATCACCCATGACTTTCCCCAACATCCTATTTCCTCTCTTGGATCCTACTTGGACCGTGCTCTCTGTCACCGGGAATATTCTTTCTATTCAGCATCACCAAAAAAGTCTCCTAAGCAAACTAACTGTGTACAGAGGTCACCACCAGGACACTTTAAACCAGTCCTCTCCATTTGGAATAATGGATTCAGCACTGGGGATAGCAAGGTGACCCAAACTAGCCTGGCCCTCCATCTTTCTTGTAAGCAGGTAATAAGGGCTGGGGTTAGAGCTAAGAGGGAGGTTGTGACCATTTACCCTATAAAACCATAGAAGCAGTGAGGTGGCATGGCAGAGAGAGTGCTGGGCCTGGAGTCAATAAGATCTAAGTTCAAATCTGACCTCAGATACATACTAGCTGTGTGACCCTGGGTAGGTCACCTAACCTCTATTTGCCACAGTTTCTTCAACAGTATAATAGCGCCTCCATCAAAGGGTTGTTCTGAGGATCCAATGAGATCCTATTTGCAAAGTGCTTAGCATAGTGCCAGGTACACAGAAGGTGCTATATAAATGCTGGTTGTTACAGTCACTGTTTTGCTCCCACAAGGGATTCCCTTTAAGAAGCAAATTCTCCTTCTATGCTCAGCCAAGGGACATAAGGAAAGAGTACTTATGCTGGAATCAAAAGGGCTGAATTCAAACTCTGTCTCTACCATGAGTGAATGGTAAAGGTCTCTCCCTGTCCTTCACTTTCTTCATGTCTAAAATGAGGAGGTGGCTCCCTTCTAATGCCCTGCTCCATCATCCCATGACAGAAAGCATGATGCAGTTTGAAAAATGTTTCATATTTTGTAATGAGTCTGTTCCTGAAACAAAAATCTATATGTAAATAAAGGGATGATTAGAGTTCAGTTCCTGAGGATTAGAGAAAATCCCATCTGAAGCCACTTTGACTTGTCTTTCTAAGGGTCCTTGGAGAGAAGGTCCTGAAGCCAACAAAGTGAGGAGGCAAGGAAGTGGAAATGGGAGCTCATTAACTCTGGAAGGTGTGTGTGTGTGTGTGTGTGTGTGTGTGTGTGTGCGCGCGCGTGCGCGCACATGTATGTCTGAAAGAGGGAGAGGGAGAGACCCTTCTTGAGGCCCAATTCAGAGACATCAGGCTGACCATGTGGTAGCTTGTCTTGGGGAGGGGCTGGAGGTGAGCAACCAAGTGCAGGTCAGGCCCCTGCGACTGCAGTGCTATCAAGCCCTGCCTTCAGAAGCCTGTAGAAGATGGGACTCAGCCAGCACACTTTTCCATCCCATGAGTGTGAACCATTCTGTCCATGGCTGTCTTCTCAGCTCTGTCCAACTGTCTTTCTTTTTCATTCCAAGACCAAGGAAAAGAAAGCACCCCACCCCACCCACCCCACATCTTACTTGCAAATGATAAGATTCCATTCTCTAACTGGTCCCACATGTCCACCCCCCACCCCAAGCCCAGGTAGATATTACCTTTCTGAAAACAAATCAATAGATATTTATCAGACACTATTTGCATAAGGGATGCAAAGAATATTTTTAAAATACATCCTTAACCAACCCCAAGGAAATAGAGACTGCAGTTTTGAGACTGAATAGGAAGGAACTAGTGGGTAAAAACCATACCCACCAATATCTCAGTTTATTCCAGGCAAGATATTTTTAGCATTAAAAACACCTGTTGTTAGGTATATGCACAGCCTTCCTGACATTCTGAAATCGAAGCTCAATGAGAGGAACATGTTTAAAACATTTAACATCTTCAGAATATCAGCCTCAGTCTTCCCGTTCAGAACAGGAGAGTGAACCATGAGACATTTGGAAAATATCCTGATACAAACCTGTACAAGAAAATGAAAACACAGGACCCACCATCCCAAAGTAGCTATACAAATCTTAGCAGTTCTTCATAAAAGTGGGGAGAAGGGTGAACCAAATCCTCAGGGCACATCACAAACAGGTTTACAGCACACAAGAGGGAACAAACAAGCAAAAATAAAGACCAACAGTAGGTATGCACTATGACCCCAGAGACCATAAGCAAGAGTGCTTTACTTCTGGTTAGAGCTGATGAAATGGCTCAGATTCAAGAGTGGAATCCAAGGGCTTTCCATGAATTCTACCAACCAAATGGCAACAAAAAAGTGTCCAAAAATGATTGTCATTGATTTATTAAAGTAAATGAAGGGGTGTATGATGGTAAGTTAAGGTCAGGTCATCACCATCCGAATTTACAGTTGGTTAAGTAAGAGCCCTGCACTTGCTGATTGATGCAGATTATGCCAAGAAATAGTAGAAATTGAGTGGCACATCACTATGGGCTACAAAAAGTGTAGCACCTACATGTTGGCAAGCTCACTTGCTTTCAAAAGTAACAGATAACCAATCCATTTACTACAAACACAGCCTTCAAAATACCCTTGAGAATTCAATAAACTATCCTGGGACTGGGCCATTATCATAAATAGGACCTTGCCCATAATCACCAAGACATAACATTGATACATTAAAATTAAAGGACACCCTCTTTTTAATCTCTGTCGTCATACCAAATACTCATGACCCCCAGGCTATGTAGAACAAAAAGCTTTTGGAACAGAGAGACCTAGTGGAAGAAACCCAAAGCATATAAGGCAAGGATGGAACATAGGTCACCTTAGTCTTCCTGTCTGCACCCCGAGGTGCAGACTTAATGAAACAGCAAAATGTGAGTTTATAGACTATTTCACTTAGTTAATGGACTAGCAAAAATTTAAAAAAAACCCAGTAGCAGGATAGTGATGTGGCTCAGTACCAGTTTTTTGTTTGTTTGTTTTCTGGCTGAATTATAACAACCATCAGAACAATGAGGACAAGATAATGGTGGTGGTGGTAGTGATTACTGACTTTGACTTAGTGGTTCTGAATTTCCAAAGCACTTTAGATACATGGATTCATAATGATCCTACCAGATGAGCACTATGGGGTGGTATAATGCCAATTTTACAGATGAGGGGACCAAGGGAGATGATGTGATCTGTACAAGCTCATACAATCAGTGACAATCTGATTCATCCCCAGATCGTGACTCTGAAGTCAGGCACATTCCCCAGCATAACACTGCTTTCCTAGTTGGCCAACTTCAATCAATGACCCAAAAAGCATTGATTAGGCATCTACTATTTAAAGGAGAGCATGCGATGTGCTTACTATATGCCAAGCAGTGTATAAAGTGCTGGGATTAGAAATATAAGCAGTGGGCCAAGCCCTGCCTGCAAAAAACTTGCATTCTAATATTCCAGTGGAGAAATAGAACATATAGAGGTGAGCTGGAGGAGAGGAAGAGTTGCATGATTGGGGGATGACCAAGAAGTGATGCAGAGGCCCGGCTCTGGTCAAGGCATAAGCCAAGGTCACCGGTCCACTGGAACTGCTCTCTGACTTCATGATGGCTAAAGCCAGTTTCCTCATCCTCTGTAGCCCTCCCTTGGGCAGCATTTGACACTGTTGAAGCCCTCCCTACCCCCTTCTCCTGAAAATCTTCTCTTCCTTTCCATAGTCAGTGTCATCACTCTCTTCTGGTTCTCCTCCCACCTTTATTTTGCAGCCTGTGTTAATAGCACCTAGCTCATAGGGTCCCACTCTCAGGTTTGGGGGCACCCTATAGTTTCTTTCTTCTCCTTTATGTACTCCACATTCCATCCAGCCAGAATAACTGACTAGTTCCTAAACACTCCATAACATCTCCTCCCTTAGGCCTGTGAGGCTCAGCCTGTTCTCCCCTGCCTTTCAGAATCTTGGTCTTCCTTCAATCAGGGAGCAAATCAATCAGAAAATATCAAAGACTCACAGTGTGCCATGCCTTGTGGTAGGCCCAGGGTTACAAAGATAATGAACAAAGTCCTCCCTACCTTGTAGGAGCTTGCTTGTATTCCAAGGCATGTGTTATAGTCCTCATACAGTCTGTGTTTCCTCCCAGCTGAGCAATCTTCCCTAGTTTTCCCCAAATTTACCCAGGGCACTTGGTCAGGACATGCCCCCATTCCCCCACTGCTCCCTGCCCTGATTTGTCCCTCCCATTGGTCCTCTTGTATACCTCACCCCCACCCCAGAAAGAAAGGTAAGTTCTTTGGAGACTAGGTGGCCTGTTCTCTTTGTAACTTCATAGCCCTGGGGTCAGCACAAGCTCTCACAGGGTGTGGGCCCTTAATCTACTGGTCCTCTTAGGGTAAAGCCTAGCCTGCTGTGGCCTGGCTGGTCAACAGTGAGTCCCTGGCATTTGACACTATGACAGTACCCACAAGGATTCCCAAGTGGATCCTGTCAAGGCCTGTTGATTGTGTATTCATGAGTCCCCAAATAAGATTCAGAAGAGCCAGATGTTGGAATTGACACCAAAGAAGCCCTAGGACAAGCATGCGCATCTCTCTCTGGCTGTGCTCTACCCCCTCCTCTCTCACAACATAGGACAGCCCGAAGTCTGGAAATATTCCTAAGTGAAAACTGCACAAAGACTTTGGGGATGCCTGCTGTAGGTCCTAGGGCAAACTGTAATCAGTTGTGATGTAACTGAAAGTACCTGATCCCTCCCAGCGGCCAAGACTGGTTACCCTGTGTTTACTGGGTGTATTTGATATGTGTGCTCACAGTATTGACATATCTCCCTGGTAAAAATATAAGCTCCGTGAGGGCAGGGACATTTTCTTTGTCATCTCTGCAGCTCCCAAATCTAGCACAGTGAATGGCCTACAGCAGGTGCTTAATAAATGCTTGTTGATTGATTGAGATCAGAGTCAACACATGTCTGAGTCCTTTTTCCTAGTTCCTACCCATTTCATAACCTGGTAAGCCTGGGCTGATTCTGCTGTGATTGGAGGCACTGATTTATAATGTAGGCTGCTTGGGAGCAGGGCCTAGCTTTTCTTTTGTCGTTTTAACTCTAGTGCCTAGCACACAGTAGGTTTTTTCTAAATTTTTATTTATTTTATTTTTAATTTATGGAATAAAACAAGCATTCAGTAACATATTATAATAAAAGAGACAGTTGCACATAAAACTGCATGTCTATTATGTACAACTTGGTTTTTAACAGATGCTTGTTGAATGCATGAATGAATGAATGAATACCAGAAAGAGCTCCACCCTCAAATCTCAACATACGGATGAGGATTTTTTTAAATGGGGACACAATACCGGAATGTTCATATTATTACTTTTATGAATGCTCTAACTATAGAGACATTATTTTGCTAAAAATCAGGCAGATGTGAATATTTCTTTGTGTTTTTTCCTCTTTGGACAGTGTGACTTTGTTAGAACAGGTGAAAATCTCTTACACACATGCATGTACACAGATACTCTCTCTTCTTTTCTCCTCTTCTCTCTCCCTCCCATTCTCTCTCTTCTCTCACTTTATTCTCTCTCTTCTCTCTCTTTTGCTCTTTTTATCTCTCTCCTCTCACTCTTTTCTTCTTCTTCTTCTTCTTCTTCTTCTTCTTCTTCTTCTTCTTCTTCTTCTTCTTCTTCTTCTTCTTCTTCTTCTTCTTCTTCTTCTTCTTCTTCTTCTTCTTCTTCTTTCCCTCTCTCCCTCCCTCCCTCATCTCTCTTCTCTCTGTCCTTCTTCTCTCTCTCTCTCCCTCTCTCTCTCTTGCCTCTTGCTCTCTCTTTCTCTTACACACACACAAACGCACACAGACACTCTCCTCTTCTTTTCTGTCTCTCTCTCCCTCCTCTCTCTTTTCTCTCTTTCTCTTCTCCCTCTTTCTCTCTCTCTTCTCTCACTTTCTCTTACATACACATGCACATACACATGCACATACACATGTACACACATGCACATGTGCAAACACACACACACACACACACACATACACACACATACACACACACCAGTCCCAGGCACTAGAAGGGTCTGGAGCTAGGGATGGGAGAAGGTCAAGTTGGCTGCTTTGTTAGATTCACAGCTGTGGAGAAGATGGCAGGGCAGATCATCCCAGAGCTCAGAAAATGTTTCCGGTTCTCAAAAGCTCTGGAACCGTGCTGGTCCTGAGCAGACACAGCTGTACTCACATCGGAAACAGTTGAAAGGGTGGGGCTTCTCCTCCCCACCTCCATTACAAACTAGTGCCCAGTCCTGAAAGAGGAAAGACTTTGAAGGGATGCCCCAAGAGCACTCCCTGGGGCCTGCATCCACCTGCCATTTGGCACTTCCTTAAGGTGGGGATGGGTTTTGCCAACCCGCCATGAGGCTTGCCTGCCTCCCCTTCTTCCTTCCTTTCTCTTTTTTGTTCTCACATTTTTCTCTAGGGGGTTGAAATCCAATCTCTCTTTTAACAAAGCAGAGTTTGCTCTCTGTCTTCCTCTTCTCACTCTTCTTTCCATCTATCCCCTGGTTATGACTCCTGTGCGTTGTCAGCCTGGGTTGTTTTCACCCTGCAGATGTTTTGCAGGGCTGGCCCCCAACAAGGATGACCCTGCTAAGCTCCAAGGGCAGCATCCCTCAGGTGATGACAGCTGAGAGATCCCTTCATGAACTATGCTGGGCCAGGAACTGGTGAGTGCATTGTGGACTTGTGTGTGCCTAGCTGTGAGGTCCAGGACCAGCCACATGCACAGGCCTCTCAGCCAGAGCTGGGAGGGCCTAGTGGGGGGATTTCGGTAGGGATAAACCCAGTGGATTTTCCACTGAATCCTCCATACTAAAGTGGGGGAGCATTTTCCATCATGTTCTTGCCTCACATTCCCCCCTTCTCTTCCTGAGGGGGCAACTGTGACAAGCAGAGAAAAATCAATAGCATTACCCCTAGTGGAACAAACTCCAGTCTGGGGATGGAGCAGGCCATTGCTCACTAACCTCCTGCCCAGTGTCAGGTTCAAAAATGGTAGGGGCAGGGGAAAGAGGAGAAAGAAAATGAGGAGGAGGATACTTCATGGTGTGTGTGTGTGGGGGGGTCAAGAACACGTCCTTGATGGGTCACCATGACTCTATTCCAGCCCAGCTTTTCTCAGACCAGCCACCCAGTGAGCCAGAGGGAGAGAGAGGAAGTGACTCACTGTTCAGCCAACGTCTCGCCAGCTCCAAAATGCAAGCTGCCTTGGCCCAAAGCTGACATCTGGAGACATCCCTGACCCGGACACTAATCCTGATGTTCCTGGGATTTAAGCATACTCACTTGTCATAATCAAGCTCCTGAGGCTTCCACCAATGCCACAGTTTCCTTCATGTCCTATTCCAGGGCTCCATGAAGAGTTGCAAGAGATTTTCCCCAAATACCTGGTCTCTTCATTGGACCCCATCTTTAACCCTGCAAGATTCTAAAAGTCACAAGATTCTGGATCTAGGGTGGGAAGGAGAGGCCCACGGATAAAACGAAATCATCCCTGTGTTTTTTAAGGAAATTATTAAATAGAAAGTGACTTACTAAAATCATAGATTTAGAGTCTGAAGTGATGTTCAAGGATCACCAAGTCCAACCTCCACATTATGCAGAAGAAGAAACTGAGGCCTAGAATGGTGAAGAAATATGTCCAATATCACACAGGGAGAAAACAGCAGAAATTGGATCTGAAAACAGGTTCTCTAACTGGCCTTAGTCATCCCCTCTGTCCAATGCTATCTCCCATTTTCATAATCTTCATAACTCTGCACGAACTTGAAAGATTTCATCGAGTTTTCTCTCAACAATACTAATAGCCAGCATGAAGTGATATGCATATATGTAAGTGTGTAGATACATGTACATACATATATGAGTATATATGCCTATTTATAAGCATATATATGCATATATAGTTATATAGACATATATACACACATATAGCTATATGGACACATATATACACATATATAGCTATATGGACACATGTATAGCTATATGGACACACATATACACCTATATAGCTATATGGACATATATACACACATATATGGCTATATGGACACACATATACACCTATATAGCTATATGGACACATATATAGCTATATGGATGCACATATATACCTATATAAGTATGTAGACATGTGTGTGTGACACACACACACACACACGCACGCGCACACACATATACACACACACACACACACACACACACATATATAGGTGCATGGACACCTATATACACATATATATGTATGTGCACATATGTATACATACATAGCTATATGGATACACATATATACGCATATATAGGTATATAGACTTATACACATATATAGCTATATGGACACATATATAGGTATATGGACACACAAATATACACATATATAGGTATATAGACACATATACACATATATAGCTATATGGATGTACATATAAACATATATAGCTATATGGACATAAATACACATATATACCCATATATATACCCATATATAGCTACATGGACACATATATACACATATATAGGTATATAGACACACATATACATATATATATAGGTATATAGACATATGTGGACACATATATACACATATATAGGTTTATGGACACACATATATACACATATATAGTTATATAGACATATATACACATATATAGTTATATAGACATACACACACATATAGGTATATGGGCACACATATATAGGTATATAGACATTATACACACATATACATATACACACACATACAGACAGACACACACATATAGTTACATGGATGCATACACACATATACATACATATATAGCTATATGGACACATTTATACACACACACACGTATATATTTAGAGAGAGAGAGAGCTATATGGACACGTACACACACACATATATAGCTATATGGACACATATATACACATATATAGGTGGGTGTGTACACACACACATATATACACATACATATACGTATATATATATACACACACATACATATACACGTATATAGGTATATAGGCACACACATATATACACATATATAGGTATATAGACACACACATACACACACATGTATAGGTATATAGACACACACATATATCCACATAGATAGGTATATAGAAATATATACACATATATAGGTATACACACATATACACACACATGCACACACACATAGCTATATGGACACATATATGCATACATATAGGTATATAGATATATACACATACATAGGTATATAGAAATATATAGGATATATAGGCGTATAGACATATATACACATATATAGCTACATGGACACATATATACACATATATAGGTATATAGACACACACATGTATAGGTATACACACACATATACACACATATATAGCTACATGGACACGTATATACACATATATAGGTATATAAACACACACATATATACACATATATAGGTATATATACACATATGTAGGTATATAGATATATACACATATAGATATATACACATATATAGGTATATAAACACACATACACACATATAGGTATATAGACACACACACATATACACACACATATAGGTATATAGACATATAGAGGTATGCAGTCTTATATACACACATGTAGGTACAGAGACATATATAAACATATATAGGCATACAGACATCATATACACCTCTAATCTCATCTGATCCTCACAACAATCTTGTGAAGTAGGTGCTATTAATATTCCCATTTCACAGATGAGGAAACTGAGGCTGAGAAAAGGTAATGAAGAATTTGAAATTGAGTCTTCCTGACTCTGAGTCCAGTCCTCTGTATCCTGTGCCACATACTAAAGTTGAGATATTAGGAACATGTTCTTGGCCTATAATGAATTTATAATTATATAGTGCTTTACAGATATGAAGGGCATGTGACCTGTTCACACTCAGCCTGGGAATTAGAGAGCATCAGGATGATTATGTCCACTTTAGATATGTGATGGCTGAAGTTTAGGAGGTAATGGGCATGTCTAAACCATACAGTTAGAAGGGAACACAAGCTATGAACTTAACTAGGAATCTTGATCCCAATTCCATGCTGGCTTTATTTCTGAAGAATAGCACCAAATTATGTTTATTATTGTTATTATATATTTGCACACTATTCTAGTATAATACTGGGGCCTTTTAGTTATTAGAAAGTTATTTCCTTAATCTGAGTCTAAATTTGATTATCTGTAACTTCCAGTTGTGGACCCTAATTCTAGCCTCCAGAGCACCAAAGATGAGGCTCATTGATGTGCAGAATCTTCGGGTAGATTGGCAACTCAGGTCATTGTGCCTGGACTACCTGAGAATCTCAGAATTTAAGAACTGGAACTTCAGAAAACATTTGGTCTGGCCAATATCCCAAAAGAATCCCCCCAAGTAGTCCTCCCTCCTTTGCTTGAAGACTTTCAGTGATTGTAGCACCTTTCAAGGCAGCCCATTTCCCTTTAGGATAGCTCCAATTACTAGGTCAGCTTTCCTGACACCCAGGGTCAAAAGAAAGTAAATCAAATCTTACTTCCACATAAGAAATTTTCTACTACTTATAAATGGCTCTTATACTCTTCCCCTTCCCCATGGTCATCTCCAGATTTTTCTCCTCCATCATAAACAAAATCATCGTTTACAGAGACAGAAAGAGTCTTGGTAAAGCAATAGCTCTTGAGAAAAAAAAAACGTGGAGGAGGGAGGATTTGGTGGACTGAAAACCAAAGTGTCAAATTTAATATGGCAGTCTCAAAAGTTGCTTCAGATCACTGAGTGCTATTAGAAGAGGACTATCACCCAGACCATGGACAATGGCAGCTTTCTGCCCAACTTTCTGCCCTGGATCAGGCACCTCAGAAAAGTCTGGGTCAGTTCTAGGGGCTACTTTTGCAAGGGCATGGATGGGTTGGGGAGGATTGAGAAGGCAAACAAGACATGGAAGGGCTCCACATTGATGCCATATAAGGGACCATGGGAAGGGATGGATGATTCACTCCTTCCTGGCAGAATCTTTGTCAAATCATTAGCCTTTCCTGGGTCTCAGTTTCCTCACTTCTAAAAATGAAGGGGTTATGTGGGATAAGGAATCATGGGATAATGTAGAGCTCACTGGATTTGGAGTCAGAAGAGTTCAGTTCAAATCATGCCTTAGATATTTACTAGCTATGACCCTGAGGAAGTCATTTAACCTTGGTGTGCCTCAGTTTCTACATCAATAAAATGAGGGGGTTGAACTCACTGGCCTCTGCACTCCCCTCTGGGTCTGGATCTGTGATCCTAGGATCTCCTAGAATGATCTAGTCCAACATATGCCTTTACTCCCAACTCCACTAACAAAGGTGAGGTCTTCTGGTAGGAGCTTCCCCATTTTCTCTCCTTCATTGTTTTCTTAGGCAGTGAGGTGGTACAGTAGATAGAGCCTGGAGTCAGGAAGATCCGAGTCAAATCTAGCCTGAGACACTAACTATGTGACTTTGGGCAAGCCCCTTAGACTCTTTTTTTCTGGAGTTTCCTCAACTGTAAATGGACATAGTAAAAGCTATTTCTCGGTGTTGTTGTGGGATTAAATGAGATAATATTTGTTAAGTGTCTAAAACAATGCCTGGCACGTAGTAGGAGGCACTCAATAACTGTTTATTTCCTTCTTTCACTTTATTCTATCTTCCACCAAGCTGTACCGTTGATCTTCCTTATATATAGGCATGACCAGAGTTTCACTCTATTCAGTAAATTCCATAAGCTCCCTATTATATCCAGGATCCAGTATAAAATTCTCAAGCAATCACAGCTCTTCATCACCTAATCTCTGTCCATCTTTTAAGTCTTCTTATACCTTACACTTCACCATGTATTCTGATCCAGTGATCTCCTGCTACTCCTCAAACAAGACTCTCCACCTCTTGACTCTGAGCATCTTGTCTGGCTGCCCCTCATAGCTGGAATGCTATTCCTCCTCACCTCAGCCTCCTTCAAATCTCAACTAAAGTCTTGCCTTCTGCAAGGATCCTTTTACTGTCCTCCCTATTAGTGTCTTTCCTCTGAGATTGTCCCCAATTTATCTTATACATATCTTGTTTATACATAGTTGTTTGCATGTTACTACCCTGCCCCTGCCCATCAGACTGTGTCCTCCCTGAGAGCAAGGAATGTTGTTTGCCTTTCTTTGAATCCCTAGCCCTTAGTTCAATTCCTGGCATATAGTAGGTGCTTAATCAATGCTACTTGACTGACTGACCCACTTCCCTCCTGTCTACAAGGCAAAGATAGCCCCACATGCCTACTCCCTGCTAAAACTAAATACACACCCTTGAACCCATCCCTTTCAAGCTTCTGCAGGACCCTGTTTTCACTGTCTTCCCCAATCTTCCTGCATCTTAAAGTCTCTCCCTCTTCATTGACTCCTTCCAATCTGCCCATAAATATGTCCCCCTAAGCCAATCAAATGAAGTTTTCCTTCAATCCTAAGGCTACCATTTATCTACTTAGAAATATAATGTAGTTACCCCTTTATGTATCTAGCTAGCATTTCTATAGCACTTAAATATTTACAAAGAGGAATGCTCATTTGATTCTTTCCACAACAGCAGGAAGTAGATGCTCTTATCTTTCCCATTTTGCAGATGAAGAAATCATCTCCAAAAGTTAAGTGACTTGGCCAGCATCACGCAGCTAGAAAGTATCTGAAGCAGGACTTGAGCCCAGAGCTTCCTGATTTGAAGTCCAGCAATCTCACCTAACATGCCACCTTGCTCTTCCATACTACATAAATTCCTTAATGGCAGAGAATATTTTCCCTTTTTCTTTGTATCCCCAATAATTAGCAGAGTGCCTTTCACATAGTAAGTTCTTAATGCTGGCTTGTTGAGAGCCAAAATGGCAAAGTAGAGGCAGGAGCTCACCTGATTTCTCCCAAATGCCCCTCCAAACAACTTTAAAATAAAGCCTCAAATTCTGGAACAGTGGAGCTCAAAAAAGGTGAGGGAAAAATTATTCCCCAGCCCCAGAAAGCTTAGGAAGTCAGCAGCCAAATGGTAAAGAAGTACAAAAGCTCACTGAAGAAAAGAACTCCTTCAAAAGTAGAATGGGACAAATAGGAAGAGAGGTAAAAAAGCTCACTGAAGAACATAATTCTTTAAAAATTAGAATTAGGGAAGTAGACACTAAGGATACCATGAGACACAAAATAATGAAAAAACAAAATGGAAAGAATGAAAAAATTGAAGAAAATGTGAAGTAACTAATTGGAAAAACCACTAACATGGAAAACAGATTGAGGAGAGATAATTTAAAATTATTAGACTACCTGAAAGTTGTGACCAAAAAAAGAGCTTAGACATCGTATTTCAAAAAATTATCAAGGAAAATTGCCCTGATATCCTAGAAGCAGAGGATAAAATAGAAATTGAAAGGATCCATTGACCACCTCCCAGAAGAAATCCCAAAATGAACATTCCCAGGAATATTATAACCAAATTCCAGAGTTCTCAAGTCAAGGAGAAAACACAGCAAACAGCTAGAAAGAAATAATTCAAATATCATAGAGGTATACTCAAGATCACACAAGATTAAACATCTTCCATCTAAAGATGGGAAGGCTTGGAACATGATATTTGGGGAAGCAAATGAAATGTTTTGTCCAATTATATGCCAATAAATCTAGCCATCTAAATTAAATGAATGAATATTTTAAAACAGATAAATTACCCAGATTAGCAGAAGAGGAAATAGAATACTTAAATAACCCTAGCTTAGAAAAAGTAATTGAAAAAGCCATCGATGAGCTCTCTAAGAAAAAGTCCTCAGGACCAGATGAACTCACAAGTGAATTCTACCAAGGATTTAAAGAGCAATTAAATTACCAAGCAAGTAAAGAGGAATTCAATACTATATATGGAAATATAGGCAAAGAAAGAGTCCTACCTGATTCCTTTTACAACACAAATATGGTGCTGGTACCTAAACGAGAAAGAACAAAAACAGAGAAAGAAAATTGTAGATTGATGTCCCTAATGAATATTGAAGCAAAAAATTTCAACAAAACAATAGTAAAGAGATTATAGCTGTTTGTCACAAAGATAATATGCTATGACGCAGGTGACATACCAAGAATGCAGGTCTAGTTCAATATTAGGGAAACTATCAGCATGATTGACCATATCAATAACAAAAATAACAGAAATCATCTGATGATCTCAATAGATACAGGAAAAAAAGATTTTAAAAATATGGTATCCTTCACAAGAGAATGTGAAAATAAATGGGGCTTCCCCTAAAAGTGTTGCTGTTATTCAGTTGTTTCAGTCATGTCTGACTTTTTGTGATGCCATTGGGGTTTTCTTTAGCAAAGATATTGAAGTAGTTTGCCATTTCCTTCTCTAGCTTATTTTATAGATGAGGAAGCTTAGGCAAGCAAAGTTAAGTGACTTGCCCAGGGTCACACAGCTACTAAGTGTCTGAGGCCCAATTTTAACTCAGGAAGATGAGCCTTCCTGACTCCAGGAATGGCATTCTATCAATTGTACCACCTAGCTACTCAAAATGATAAATAGTATCTATCTAAAACCAACAGCAAGCATTATCTGAAATGGGGATTAGCTAGAAGCTTTTCCAATAAGATAAGGGGTAAAAGAAGGATGTCCATTATTACCATAATTATTCAATATTGTACTAGAAATACTACCTATAGCAATAAGACAAGAAAAAGAAATTGAAGGAATTAGACTAGGCAATGAGGAAACTAAATTACCACTCCTCACAGATGATATGATGATATACTTAGGGAACCAGAGAATCAATTAAAAAAAAACTAATGGAAATAATTAATTACTTCAGCAAAGTTTCAGGATATAAAACAAAACAACATAAATCATCAGTATTTGTATATATTACTGACAGTGTCCAGCAGGAAGAGGTAGAAAGAGAAATTCCATTTAAAATAAATGTACACAAAACTGAATACTTCGTAGTCTGCCTGCCAAGACTTCCCCATGAACTATATGAACACAATTTCAAAATATTTTTTTCACAAAGTAAAGCCAGATCTAAAACAATTGGAAAAATATTAATTGTTAATAGGTAGGCTGAGCCAATATAATAAAAATGATAGTTCTACCTATATTAATTTACTTATTCAGTGCCATGCCAATAAAACTACAAAACAAAATTTATAGAGCTAGAAAAAATAATAAAATTCATCTGGAAGAAGAAAAGGTCAAAAATCACAAGGGAATCTATAGGTGGGGAGGGGAATATGCAAGAAGGTGGCTGAGCAGTACCAGACCTCAAACTGTATTACATAATGGCATGAATCAAAATAATCTGGTACTGGTTAAGAAATGGTGTGGTGAATCAATGGAATAGATTAGGTACACAGAACACAGTAGTAAATGGCCATAGTATTCTTATATTTGATAAACTCAAAGATCTAACAACTTGGGACAAGAAATCACTACTTCACAAAAATCTGTGGGAAAACTGGAAAGCAGTTTAGTAGAAACCAGGCGTAGACCAATATCTCAGACTGTACATCAAGATGAGGTCAAAATGGAAATATGATTTAGACATAAGGGGTTATACCATAAGCAATTTAGGAGAGCAAGGAACAATTTACCCATCAGATCTATGGACAAGGGAAGAGTTTATGACCAAACAAGGGACAGAGAGCATTACAGGATGTAAAATGGATAATTTTATTACACTAAATGAAAATGTTTTTGCACAAATAAAACCAATACGGCAAAAATAGCCCAAGAAGAAATGGAGGCAGGGAGGAAACATTGCAGCAAATATCCCTGATAAAACCTCATTTCTTATATGTATACGTATGTGTGTGTGTGTGTGTGTGTCTGAGTCAAATTTACAAGAATATGAGTCATTCCCCAATGGATAGTCAAAAGATGTGAACAGGTAGCTTTCAGAAGAAATCAAAGCTAACTCTACTCATATGATAAAATTCTCAAAATCATTATTGATTAAAGGAATGCAAATTAAAACAACTCTGAGGTACCACTTCATATGTATCAGATTGATTAACATGACAGAAAAGGAAAAATGTCAGATGTTGGAGAGGATACAGAAAAATTGGGACACTAACCCACTGTTGGTAGAGTTGTGAACTGATTTAGGCATTCTGTAGAGCAATCTGGAAGTGTGAAAAAAGGCTATAAAACTGTGCATACCTTTTGACCCAACAATACCAGAACTAGGTCTGTATCTCAGAGATCAAAGAAAAAGGAAAAGGACTGATAAGTACAAAATATTCATGGCAGCTCTTTTTGTTTTAGCAAAGAATTGGAAATTGAGGGGATGCTTATCAACTGAGGACTAAATTGTGGTATATGATTGTGGTATATAAAATGTGGTATATGTGGTATGTGATGGAATACTATTTTGCTGTAAGAAATAATGAGCAGGATGTTTCCAGAAAAACCTGGAAAGACTTTTATGAACTAATGCAAAGTGAGTCTAAGCAGAACCAGGAGAACACAGTATCCACTAACAACACTGTAAGGATAATCAACTGTGAATGACTTAGCTATTCTCAGCAATACAATGATCTAAGATAATTCCAAAGAAGCCCTGATGGCAAATGCCATGACACAGAACTGATGGAAGCTGAATACAGACCAAAGCACACTTTTGTACTTTGTCTCTCTTGGTGTGTTTTTTGTCTATTTTCTGTTGCAACATAATTAATACACAAATATATTTTGCAAAAAGAAAAAGAAATATGTTTTGCATGATTTCACATGTATACTCTATATCAACTTGCTTACTTCTTAAGGATGGGTAAGGGGAGGGAAGAAGGGAGAGAATTTGGACCTCAAATTTTTTTGAATACATTAAAAAATTTTACACAAAATTGAGAAAGTAAAACTAAAAAATTATTCTACTTTTTAGATGATTGTTATGACACATCCTCTCTCCTCAATCCCATTTGATCAGTCTCCTGCTCCTTCTACTGCATGAAACCTAAAAGGTCAGCCTGACAACCAGATGCTGGCAGCCTCTTCAGTCCTTGTCCTTCTCATATTTCTCTATATCTTTTTACTCAACTAAGAACCCTCCCCTTCTGAGTGCTCTCCAACTAGAAAGCCCCAAGCTTTGGCCTTAGCTTACCCAGATCTAGGCCTCCACAAGGTTTCTCATTGTCTCCATGCAATACACTCTGCTTCCCCCATTTTCTGGTTCCCCTTCATTGTGTTCCCCCATTAGAATGTTAGCTCCCTGAGGGGAGTGATTGTCTGGCTTGTTTGTATTCATTTATATTTATGTCACCTTGGAATAGTGTGTTTTCATAGTAGGTATTTAATAAATGTTTTATCAAACTCTCAGTATCTATCTATCATCTATGGACCTGTCATTTCTCTCTCTCTCTATCTATCATCATCTACCTACCTTTCATCTCTATCATCTATCAGTTATCCGTCCACTCATCCATCTATCATCTACGTATCCTTCTATTCTACCCATCTATCATCTGTATCTATCTATTCATCTATCTCTATCCACCCATCCATCCATTTATCTGAGGACCCTTCTAGTTGTAGATTCATGACTCATTGCTCTTCACCAGGTCCTCAAACTCAACAGGTTTGTAAAACTGAGCTCAGCATCTTTACCTCAATACTTGCTCCTCCACTTCCATCAGGAATACGAGCACCTGAAACCTTGGTGTTATTTGTGATTCTTCTCCTTCTCCCTCACCTCCCAGGTGACATCAGTGACCAGCCTCTGTCACTACAACCTCTGTAACCTGTCTCCCATCTCTTATCTCTACTTCCACTACCATCCCATAGGTCAGTCACTTATTTCCACCTCACCTGAACTATCATAATAACCTCTGAGCATATCTTCACTATCTTCTCCTTCCCCTCAAATCCACCCTATGCAGGGTGGATTTATGCTTTATGGCCATACCCTTCTTCAGAATTCTTCCATGGCTCCTTTTGGCTTTTTGGTTGACCCTAATCTTGCCTCCCAACAACTACCACCCTTCAGGAGAAGGACAAGGGTCTGAATTCTTTATCACTAAACAGATGGCACAATACCTTCCCCAAAATTGTGTTTGTTTTAGCTGGTGTTCAGGCCTTAATGTAGCTGATGAAAGCACACAATCTTTCCAAACCCAACCAAACTCCAGCTCCTCCAGGTATCGGAATTGGAATCAACAGGACCCAATTCCAAATCTCATTTCAGACACTTACTAACTATGTAATCCTAAGAAAGATTACTCTGAATCTACAATAAGGATAATAAGAATGATAATAAGGATGGATATAATGAGAATAGTAAGCCCATATTTCATTGTGTTTTTGTGGGGATCAATGTACACATGGAAAGTAAATGTCTTTGCTATGTATAAAATGCTACCTGTTTTCATTATGCCATAGGTGAGTCTCATGTTGACCATAAGCCATATAGCCAAAGGCCTCCAGACACCTTCTAGGGACAGAAAATATTTCCAGTTGGTAGATGTGTGTAAGGACTCTGCATAATGAGAAGGAAAAAACACAGGACCATAGGTTTTCAGCTGCAAAGAATCTTGAAAATTATCTGGTCTAACTCATTCATTTTATAGATGAGGAAAAACGGTCCAGAGAAGGTATCCTTGCCCAAGTTCACATAGACAGTGAGCCTCAGAGCTCAGGTTTGAACCTAGGATTTTTCATAAAACCCCTGCACTCTCTGCCCATCGGCACATGTGCCAAAGGGATCCCCATTACTGATCTCTGGGGGAAAGGATGTGGGCCCCAGGAAGAAGGTTTGCTTCCTGCTCACTTGTGAACACATCTGGAAGACCTGGAAGTGGAGCAGGGGGACAAGGGAGAGACTGCTCTCATAGCAACACCTTAGAAAGTCATCCCAGTTGCTTCAGCAAGTACACGGAGGAGGGAAAGAGAAGGGTGCCATCTCAGGCAGCCTGAGCCTGTCCAGATGCCCATCAGCACTGGGCAGCCTTTCCCTGCAGGGCACATGGCTAACCAGGAGTCTCTTCTGGGCAACTAAATCCCAGGATGCTAAGAGATCCCATCTTGGGACGCAGCCATCTTATCTGCGTCTACTGAGGAAGGAGGATCATTAGCTGGGACTGATCCAGGTGTCTATGTCATTTTCCAGGCTGCAGGCCAGGCTGATAGGAATCTCAGAAACCTAGAGATACCAAACATGATGAGAAAGGGTTTCATCCCCCTTTTCTCATGAATCTTCCTCAGCAAGGGGGGGGGGGGTGGGTAACTAGGAAAGATAACTGACAAAGGCTTCTGTTCTTCTCATTCCTGCTCCTAGAAACAATGGGGAAGGGGAGGTCAGAGCATTCCATTCCATAGAGTCACAGAGACAAAAATTCTGGCTCTGGGACTGCTCATGATATCACCCCACATCCTCTGGGGAATTCCATACTTAAGTTCCTTCCTCATCCTTTCCCTTCGGCAGCTCAGTGCCTCTGGGATAGAATACTGCACTTAGATTCAGGAAAATCCAAGATCAAATCCTGCCTCGGATGTGTATGGGCTCTATGACCCCATCTAGGTCACTTAGTGTCTCTAATCCTCAGTCTTCTCTCTAAAATGGGAGATAATAGCACCTATCTCAAAGATCTGTTGGGAGGATCAAATGGGATAATATGTAAAGCACTCCATAACCCTTATAGAGCTAGAGAAGTGTTAGTTATTGGGTAATTTGGGATGGCTGGGAAGGAAATGTAACAAACGTGTGTGTGTGTGCGCGTGCGCGCGTGTGCATGTGTGTGAGCATGTGTGCATGTGTGTCTATGTGTGTGTCTCTGTGTGTACACATGTGTGTGTCTGTGTGTGTGTGCGTGTGTGTGTGTGTGTGTGTGTGTGTAGTGAGGGAGTGGGGAGAGAGAGAGAGAGAAAGAGAAGAGAGAATAAAGAGAGAAGAGAGAGAAAGAGAGGAGAAAGAAAGAGAGATAGACAGAGAGGGACAGACAGAGACAGAGACAGACAGAGACAGAGACAGACACAGAGAGATCTGAGATGATGCATTTCAATAGCCAGGTACCTAAATATTTTTACCATGACTCGTTTGGTTTCAAAAGAAAGTACTTGGCCACTGAGTGGCACCACCACCACCACCACCTCTGTGACAAGCCAGATATATCCCCCTAGACCCCAGGCTACAAAAGTCCCCTGGAGGGACTAGAATCATGCATTAGGACCTGGGTGCTGGTTCCTGCCATTCCTTACTTCTCTGCTCCTCTCCAACTACGCGACCCAAGTGGCCCCTAGATATTTCTGGGCCTTTGTCTCCTTGTCTATAGAAAGAGAGAACTGGACTAGAGGATTTCCAGGGTCCTTTCCTTCTCCAGACCCTATTATCCTACAATCACTATGACCTCAGAGCTTGGGAATCTAGTCTAATCCATTGCTGAATAAGAACTTGCTTGACACCTTCCTGCCAAGTGGCCGTCTATCTATCTGAAGCCACCCATTCCCATTTGGAGCAGCTCATTGTTAGGAAGTTCATTGACTGCCCTTTTGTGTGACCTTAATCCATTGCTCTTGGTTCTTCCCTTTGGGGGCCAAATGAATGTCAAATGCCTGTTCTCCGTGGCCCCCTGAGTGGCCTCCCTGACTCCAATCTTTCCTCACTCTGGTCTAGTCTATCTTCCACTCAGCTGTCCAATTATTCTTCCAGGTCTGACCATGTCATGCCAATTTAATAAACTCTAGTGACTGCCTATCACCTCCAGGATCAAGTATCAAATGTATCTGTTTGATATTCAAAGCCCTTCACAATGTTCCCCCCTTTCCAGTCTTCTCACATCTTATGCCCTTAAATGCACTCTGAGATCCAGCAACCCTGACCTCCTGTCTGGTCCTTAAACAAGAGCTTCCATCTCCAGACTCTGGATATTTTCTCGGGCTGTGCCCCATGCCAGGCATGCTCTCCCTTTCATCCTTGCCTCCTGGTTTCTCTGGCTTTCTTTAAGTCCCAGATAAAATCTTATCTTCTTCAAGAAGTCTTTCCCAATGCCCCTTGATGTTAATACCTTCCTTCCATTAATTAACACCAATATATTCGGTATAGTTCTTGTCTGTACAGAGTTTGATGTTATCTTCCCAATTAGACTGTGAGTTCCTTGAGAGCTGTGACCATCTTTTGCTGTTTGGGAATCCCTAGCAGAGTACCTAGCCATTCTGCCTTCCTCTCCTCTCCCTGTTTCTGACTATCTGGACCTTACCACCATCCTGCCCTAACCTACTCTCCAGTTCCCTTTTATGAGTGGACTCCCCCACAGAATGTAAGTTCCTTGAGGGCAGGGATGTCCTTCTTATGCTTGCATTTGTATCTCTTATCAAAGTGCCTGGCATATACTAAGTATTTTAAAAATGTTCATTGACTGACTTACTAACTGACTTCATAGGAAGCTATGGCAGGATACTGAATAGAGGAGCATGTGCCAGACCTCTGTGGAAAGTTTAGACCAGTCAGGTGTGAAGGGTGAATCAGAAAGGCTGAAATAAGACTCATTTCATCAATAAGCATTTATTAATCACCTACTGTGTGCCAGTCACCATGCTAGGTACTAGGGATACAAAGACAAAAATGAAATAGGACCTGCCCTCAAAGAGCTTATATCTTAATGGAAAAGTCAAGTATTGGTCCAGGTGTATATAAAATAAATAAAAGATATACGGAAACAACTAAAAAGTAGGTGAATGGAAAGCTGATAGGGAGGGAGAGCCAGCACTATCAGGTGGAGGGATCCCAAATGGCTCCATGAGAGGATTGAGCTGGGATGGTGTCTTAAAGGAAGAGATGGCTTCTCAAGTCAGACACAGGAATCTCCCAGGCATGTGGGATAGCCAGGGCAAAGGCTGCCTGAGAGGGGTGGCACCATGTGTGAGGAAGAAGAGAGAAGGCTGGATCATGGAGTGCAGGAGGGGAAGCAACGATGAGGCTGGAGGGAAGGAAACAAGCATTTATTAAGCACCTACTATATGCAAGACACTGAGCTAAGTGCTTCACAAATAATATCCCATTTGATCCTCACAACAACCATGGGAGGTAGGCACTGTTATCCTCATTCTACAGCTGAAGAAACTGAGGCAAATAGGTAAAGTGACTTGCCAAGAGTCACATAGATAGTGTCTGAGGCAGTATTTGAACTCAGACCTCCCTAACTATTGTCAGTAATGACAGTGATAATCATTTAAGATCATTTGAACCACAATAAAGGGGAAACACCTGAACTAATCAACCAGACATTGATTGCTTTACTCTAAAAATGCCCTTTCCTGTGTCAGCAACTGTCGGAGCTTCTTCTTGTTTGTAATCACTAAAGGACAGGTTGCCTAGGACCAGATGCTGTCTTGAATAGTGGGTCTTCTCTTAACTTGATGTCCTAAGGACATATGCTATACAGGAGAAACACAAACATCCTGGGATCATAATTTCCAATTGACACTACTTTGTCAATTGTCTTGTCTTTTGTATTTATGACTTATTCAACTAAGAAACTTCCTCTCTCATGTCATGGTTAAACACATATGGACACCATCAATCTGAGGGAGGCAGACCTCCTGGAATTGTCCTAAAGCATATTGAAAAGACTTGTCATTCATTTATCAGACACAGTCAGAAGTTTTCTTCTGGCTCCATGATCATGTACCTGCTAGCTTTAATAGAATAAAATAGCATGACTTTATATATCACCTAGCCTGTTTTGCCTCTTTCAACCAAACTTTCCAGCTGACAACATCTAAGGAGTTTCATTACAAAGGGAACAATTAGGAAGCTATTGCTGTAGTCCAGAGGAGAGGACCTGAGCAGTGGTGGTGGCCACACGAGTAGAGAAGGGATTGGATGCAAGAGACACAGGAGAGGGATCGATGAGACCTGACAAGTACCTGGCTTTGGGGGAATGGGAGGCAAAGAGAAGAGGTGAAGAGGACAGTGAATTGTGGACATGGCAGACTGCAAGGATAGTGGACTCTATCCCTGCCACCGTTGTCTTTTCTTTCTGAAAACATTCCCAGGTCAGTGTTCTGCTCCAGACTGCCATAGAGCAGCCCCACAGCCCCAAACGCTGCCCACCACTGCTGGGAGGTGGACTTTGGGTGGCTGAGCTTCCCAGATGGCTAATTATAAAGCATTTTCCATACAATCTGTTTCATGCAGTCCTCCCAACAGCATAATAGAGGAGGTACTAATAAAATAGGAAAGATCCCCAAACCCTGCTTGTCCAATCAGAGGTCCTGGGTTCAAATCCTACTTCCAATGTTCATCATCTACATGATCTTGGCCAAGTAACTCAATGTGTTCCAGCCTCATTTTCCCCTTCTGTAAATTGAGAGGGTTGGATTAAATGGCCTCTTCAGGCTTTCACCTGTAGATCTATAGTTCTAAATACTAAAAATAGTATTGGCCCCATTTTTCAGATAAAAATCTGAGGCTTATGGGAAGTTCACTGCCTCACACAAAGTCACTCAGCTAGTATGTGATGCATGTGGTGCTTGAAGCTATCATACCTGCAAGTCTGATGCTCTCACCCTCTGTGAGCTTCAGTTTGCTCATCTGTACAATGGGCAGGGATAGGCACAGATGATCTCTAAGGTCACTTGCATTTCTTAACTTCATTGCTCTATGGCCACATACTGGGACAGGAGAGACACTGGGTAGCTTCAAGATGTCTGTTCCTGCTATCCCAGGGCATCTTTCTTGTCCTCCTTTGATTCCTGTCATATCTTCTTTTTGTATGTCTTCCCTGGGTTGGAATTGGTGACCAGCCTCAGAACCATCCTCCGGGGGTGCACATTGGCTCCCTGCCCTATTCAGTCACACTCTGCCTCTTCTCTGAATGCTTGAGGACTCTGTCATTGAAAGGGAAAAGACACACATCATCAGTCCTAAGTCCCAGGTCCCAGGTCTAGCTACATGACTTAGGAGTTAGGAAGGTATTTTGTGGGGGAATGTTCTTTGTCCTGCAGAGAAATTCCAATGGTCAGTTACAAAATCAACCACTGGAGAGGAAACTTGATGTTCCAAATGCACTTCAGATCATCAGACTGCAGCTGACCTCTATCTTCTGCCTGCAATTCTAGATCAGGTCAATCTGGATTGGATTTCAATAAGGCTCGCCTCAGATGGGATATCTTATCAAGTGCCCTGGGGATAAGAGATCCTGCTGGGTGTAAATGGGGGCAAGGAACCATGGTGGATGGGGGAAGGAGGAGGGGAATGGACATCTGAGGACTCTACAGTCAGCCCAACCAAGGAGTGAATAATGGAAACAATAAATGAGGTCATGGGACCAGAAATGGATGAGACCTTTAGAGACTGACTAGACCAAGTCCCTCCTTTGACCTCTGAGGAAACTGAGTCCCAGAGAAATTAATTGACTTGCCCAAGGCAGAAAGAGGCAAAAGTAGGATTGAAAACTAGGCCCTTTCACTCCTATTTCCAGACCACTGGGAGTTTTCAGAGAATCTCTGGGTTGGCAGAAATCTCTGTGGCCAATTTGCAAAGCAGTGTAGCATGGAGGAAAGAACATTCACCTCATTTACTAATGACTTATGTGAGCTTTAACATCTCTGAGGCTCAGTTACCTCATCTGTAAAGTGAGCCCCTAATATTCTAGCAAGCTCTAATTCTATGGTTTTCTGAACCAGTCCAACCTCCATAATGACTCCAATATGTGGCCCTTCAGACTTACCTCTTCTGCCCCTACAGTAACCAGCCTACACACACACACACACACACACACACCACGCACACACTACTTTGTGTGAAAGTACCCTCATTCCATTCCTCCTCTTTCATTCTACCTCCCCTCCCCTTTGGTTTCTTTATGTATCCAGGTGTCTTTCCAGGAAAGCTATGGCAGAGCTCCCCTCCCTTCTGCTAGTCTCACCAACATTGGCAGGAAGACCCAGATGAGAATCAATATGTCTGCTGAAAGGAGGTGAGTGTGGCTCAGAGACGCAGTGGAAAAGATGGCAACACTCCCTCGGGGCTCTCCCAAGCTATTTCTCCTCTCTTGGGGCAAACAAAGCTGGGTGTGGAGGGATGGCTGCCCAGCACTGCTTGATTGGAAGATGGTGGCCCATAAGTCCGTATTTGGGAACAGTTTGGCACTCTCCTGGTGTGTTTAACATTAACTCTTGCATTCAGGGATATGATCGGCTTCATGGCTCAGCTTCAGACTTGTGCAGAAAGATGTTATGCCCTCTACTTTATATGAGGGGGTGGAGTCAGCTGATGCACAGTCAATTTCTCTTGTGGCCCATGACCCCCACTGGCATAGCTGGAGGTTGCCGGCTCTCCTGGGGTTGAGGGTTCTGGGTTGTGCCTATGGAAATTGGTGGCACTGTAAGCCAGGCCCTTTCCTCCCAGGTCCGGGCCCATCTTACTATGTTTTGCCTCCTTATTTTCTGTGGAATTCCCACAAGAACTGTCCAAAGGCAGCCACTTTGATGGCCGATAGTATGTCTTCCATCCTCTCCCATCTTGTCTCCATCATCAGGCCCAGTGCCTAACACATACTAGGTGTTTAATAAATGCTTACTGTGTGATTGGCTAATTTAGCCATCTTCTGCCCACCAGCTAGGTCTCTCATGCTGATGCTTGCCAGCCTCAGAAATCCTTGCTCCTTCGTTGCTTCCATCCAGGTCTGCTCTTACAACAAGTGCCATATGTTCCAAAATTATCCCTCCTCCTCGCCTCCTCCTGAGAACTCACTCATCCAAAAGAAAGACCATTTGTCAGTCCCTAGGAGTTGAGCTCTAGCAACTTCCTCCCCATTGAATACTGTCTCTGGAGCTGACCTAATAGACTGAGCTGGGGGAGACTTTGGAGATCATACTATACCAGTCCAACCATTTCCTTTATATATGAGAAAAGGGAGGTGAGGGGCCCTTCCCAGGGACAGCCAAGAAGTAAGTGAGCTGGGCCTCACACACAGATTTGTGGACTCTCAATCTAGCATTCTGTTTATGAGGCAGCTTGCTCTATTCTTCTGAGGATGGGGAGAAACAGAAGCACATCCCCTATTCTTGGCCAAATTCCTCAGAATTGGTGGTATCTTATTTCCCAATTAGAGTCAAGATCTAAAATGTATATTCCTCTGGGAGAAACCATCCTACTTGTTGTTTCTTTTAGAACAATAGTATTCCATCAGAATCATAGACCACAACTTGTACAGCCATTCCCAAATTGATGGGTATCCCTTCAATTTCCAATTCTTTGACACCACGAAAAGAGCTATTATAAACATTTTTGTACAAATAGGTCCTTTCCCCTTTTCTTTGATCTCTCTGGGATACAGATCTAGTAGCAGTATTGCTGGATCAAAGGGTATGCACAGTTGTATAGCCCTTTGGGCATAGTTCCAAATTATTCTGTACAATGGTTGGACCAGTCAACAACCCCAACACTGCATTAGTGTCTCAGTTTTTCCACATCCCCACCAGCATTTCTCATTTTCCTTTTCTGTCATATTTGTCAATCTGATAGGTTTAAGGTGGTACTTCACAGTTGTTCTAATTTGTATTTCTCTAATCAATTGTGATTTAGTGTATTTTTCATGTGCCTAATGACAGCTTTGGTTTCTTTTTCTGAAAACTGCCTGTTCATATCCTTTGATCAACTATCAACTGAAGAATGGCTACCTTTTTAAAAATGATTTTGGCTCAGTTCCCTACATATTTGAGAGACAAGTCATTTATTAGAGAAACTTGCTGCAATTTTTCCTAATTTTCTGTTTTCAATTTAATTTTCACTACATTGGTTTTGTTTGAGCAAAAGCTTTTTTAATTTCATATAACAAAAATTATCTATTTTACTTCCCACAATCCCCTGTATTTCTTCTTTGGTCAGAAACTCTTCCCCGATCCATAGATCTGACAGGTACATTTTTCCATGCTCCCCTAATTTATTTATGATATTACCTTTTATGTCTATGTCATTTATCCATTTTCACTTTATCTTGGTATATACTGTGAGATGTTGGTCTGCACCTAGTTTCTGCCAAACTGCTTTCCAATTTCCCCAGCCATTTTTGTCATATGATAAGTTCTTGCCCCCAAATCTTGGAATTGGGGGTTTATCAAACACTAAGTGACTATGGTCATTTACTATTGTGTGTTGTGTACCTATTCCACTGATGCACCATTCTATTTCTTAGCTAGTACCAGATTGTTTTGATAATTACCCCTTTGTAATATAGTTTGAGGTCACCTTTTGTGTATCAGAAATGAGACAACTTCTCTAAGGGGAAGAAACGCATGTAGAAGAACTATGGATCAAGGGTCCTCAAGATCATCCCAAACCACCACATCTATCAGGCAGTGACCCTCTTCTTCCCATGAGATAAGTCGCAGGACAAGAAATATAAAATGTGCCCTATCACCACCATTGCACAGATGTGTCAACACGGCACATTTGACTACGGTTCTGGTGCAGGTTAACCCAGATGTGTTCATTTTTACGGAAGACTGAATATTGGCTGGCCCACAATTCACACTGCAAATTTGAGAATAAATTTTAAAATGGAGGGATCATTTGTCCACTGTAACAGATGACCCTCTGTATGACCCAATGGAAATGTGTACACTGGTTTGGATTCCAATCTTGTATCTTGGTTTCTTCATTTGCAAAATGAAAGAGTTGGGCTTAATTTAGTTCTAATGGCCTATTTCTCATTTTGAGGCATCGTTGGTCAGGTATGAAAGAGGGAGCAAACAGAAACAGCCTTTTCCAGGAGCACAATTTCATGGTATTTTTCCCCTCAGTTACAAGTAGCCTAACTCCATTCCTTCAAAGCAGCTTCACATAGATTGAAAATCAGATATTTAATACCCAAACAAAACAGGAATTGTATTATCATAGTTTCTGATGTTGAGACTTGCTAAGATCCAGGAGGGACAGGGTAGCTAATTTCATTACTTCAGAAGCTTCCATGTCTTTATCCTTTATGCTGAAGGAGGTAGGAGAGAAAGTCAAACTTCTCTCAAGGTATCCAAAGAAATGAACCCCTACTTGTAACCCCAGGGTTTGACTATGATACCCAGGGTCAATATTAGATGTGCTCAGACCTCCTCAAGGAGCCCACCTGGGGCTCTATAGTCTTCCAGACTGGTGCTCTTTAATGTATAAGGTGTCCAAGGAGAAACTTCAGCTGTTCTATCTAAGAGCTCACCACCCAACCTGAATGGGACCTTCTAACAAACTAAACCCTCTGGGTTATGAACCCAAGGCTTCATGCTCCTTGAGATCCCTGCTCAGTGGCTTCCTGATTCCTACTGATCTTCTAACATCACTTTCATGTCCCAATTTCTTACCTTCACCCCACTCCAAATCTTCCCATTACACCAAACAGGCATTTATTAAATGTGGCTTTTGTGTGCCAGGCATTGTGCTGGGTGCTGGGGATACAAAGAAAAAAAAACAACTAAGATTCTGTCCTTAAGGGAATTATATTTGATGAGGAAACTGGGGCCCAGAGAAATGACTAATTTGCCTGAGGTTATGCCACTAGCAAAGGAAGGACTAGAATTTACACCCTCTCATATGATTTTTTCCATTACCCTACACAATGAAGTTTTATAATTTTTCTAAGGATTTAGTTTTGTGGACAGCTTGGCTTATAATGCTTAAATAAATACTCAAACAAATCAAGAATAACAAAATTCATCTGGAAGAACAAAAAAATGAAGGATAGCAAAGAAATCAATGAAAAGAGAAGAGTTTGTAACCAAGTAAGAGACAAAGCATCACAGGAAGTAAAATGGATAATTTCGATTACATGAAATTAAGTTTTTGCACAAACAAAATTAATGCAGCCAAAAATTAGAAAGAGAGCAGGAATCCATTATCCATAGACCTGATAGGTAAGATTTTCCCCTAATATACTTATGACATCACAGAAAGGAGCATTTATTAAATGCTTAGTGTGTGCCAGGCATTGTGCTAAGGGCTGAGTTTTTAAGTTAAAAGCAATCTAATCTATGATCCAGATTTGAAACAAATTGTTCCCATAGCCAAGATCATTATTTATTTACATGTTATCTTACACATTTGATTGTAAGTTCCTTGTGGGCAGGCACTGTTTTTGTCATTTTTTAAATACCCAACACACAACACAGTGCGTAGCACATAGTAATCATTTAGTGATAAGAGTAATAATATCCTAAATAATAGCTAATATTTATATAATCCTATGTGTCAGGCACTGTGTTAAGCACTTCCCAAGTGTTATCTCATTTAATCCTCACAACAGCTCTGAAAGCTAGCTGTTGTTCTTGTCATTTTACAGATGAGGAAACTAAGGCACATAGAGGTTAAGTGATTTGCCCAGGGTCACACAGCTAGGAGGTTTCTGAAGCAAGATTTGAACTCAGATCTTCCTCTTTCCAGACCCAGCACCCTATCCATTAAGCCACTTAGCTGCCCCCCAAAAGGCTTGTTCATCAATTCATAGATGCAAAGTGGTCTCATGTACCAATACCACATTCTGATGTCTCAACATAATATGAGGTTGACTGTGGGTTCTTTCAAGATTTTTATTTTTTTTATTTTTAAATCATTGACCAATAATGCCCCTCCAGTCATGTCTCCTACACACACACACACACACACACACACACACACACACACATGCGAACACACACAATTCAATTCATGTCTAAATTTGTGCATTATTCCATTCCCATAGTCCCCCACCTCACTAATGAGCAGAAGGAGGAATGTTTCATCATCAGTCCTCACAAGTCAAGACTGGCCATGGAATTGATCTCCATCCTGAGGGCTTGTGGGGTTGTTTTCCTTTATCTTTTCTAGTCATTGTATAACATTTGCAAGTTCTCCAAATCTAGGCTAACAGAACCCATGTGGGCGGGTATTACCAAGGTGGAAAAGTTTGGCCTGTGTACAGACAGAGCATGTTTCAGAGAAAGAGCTGAGCTACTTCCTGAGGTATGTTACAAGAAAGTTGGCATCCAGATGAAGGAGTTTTCATTTTTTCTGTTTTCTTGTTTCTTTTTTGGGAGGAGGCAGTAAGGGAAGAGAGAGGGAGAGCGATTTCTCACAGACTATGGACTACTTGAGTTCAGTAGCTCTGAGACGAGAAGTCACAATGATGAAATCATGCTCTCTTGAACTCAGAAGGATGCCAGCTTTCTCATAGCAGGCAGGATCTGTAAGGAGCTATTCCATCCACAATCTATGATTAATCATTACACTATCTTCTCCTCAATCCCTTTCTCATTGTCACTGGCATGCATCACCTCTCTCCCTCCCCCCCAGCCACCCCCTCACCTCTCCCACAGTTTAGCAAGGTAACAACAACTCTCTCAGCCAATGAGGTTGGAGCAAAGCTCACCTGGGAATGAGGTTTGATTGTTTTTTTTAAACCTAGTTCTTCTAGTCCTTAGAAGTAAGAGTGCAGAGAGCGACAGCAAGCACTGAGGCCTGGATGTTCCTTGGACGTTCCATGTTGAGCTGGATGAGCCTAGGGAACCAGGGTAGTGTGGGAGAAAGAGCATGGGCTAGAATGAGTGTCAGGTGAGCTGGGTCCAATTCTGAACTGGGGCATAAAACTTCTTTCCTCTTCTGCAAGATGAGGGCTTCAAACTGGACTCTAAGGTCCCTTTCAACTCTACTTTTTACAATACTAGACCCGTCAAGATGTTAAAATGAGCTAACCTCCCAGGACTTAGCACAAGATGAGGCACTTAGTAAGTACTTAATGCTTGCTGATCCATTGAAAGCTCAGCCAAGCTAGAAAAGGACAATTTCCCCTGTCTTTCCCAGAATGGAAAGGACATCTGAAATGCAAGATTGCTTCTGAGTCATCTTAGTCAATAACCTTTTATTAAGTGCCTACTGTATGCCAGGCACTGTGCTAAGACAGAGGATACAAAGTGAAGCCAAAGATAATCCCTGGCCTCCAGGAGCTTAAAGCCTACTGGGGAAGCCAACAAGCAAACAAATATGTACAAAGGAGCTATACACAGGATACCCAAGAAATCATTAACAGAAAGAAGGCGCTAGAATTAAAGGGGGGGTGGGAAAGGCTATGCTGTGCACCAGCTATATACAAGATTAAATAGGAAATAATCAACAGAGGAAAGAAACCAGTATTAGTGGAGAAGTGGGAAAGCCTCCCTACAGGATGAAGGATTTTAGTTAGGATTTGAATGAAGCCAGAGAAGCCAAGAGGCATAAATGAGGAAAAAAGAGGATTCCAGGCATGAGACACAGTCAGAAAAAAAACTGCCCAGGGTTGAGAGATCAAATATCTTGGTCAAAGAACAGCCAGGAAGTCAGTGTCACTGGACTGAAGAATGCACATTGGGCAATAAGATGGAAAGGCAGGAGGGGTCTAGTTTATGAAGAGCTTTGAATGCCAAACCAAGGATTCAGTGCTTAATTCTGGAGGTAATAGGGAGCCCCTGGAGTTTATTGAGCAGGATGGTAACATGATTAGATCAGCAGTTTAGGAAAATCAGTGTGACAGCTGAGTGGAGGATGTACAGGAGTGGGAAAAGCCTTGAGGCAGCAGCACTCACCCCCCAGCAGGCTATTGCAATAGTGCAGGTGTGGGGTGATGAGGGCCACTGTGGGGGCAGTGTCAGAGGAGAGAAGGTGGTATATTTGAAAGATATTGCAAAGGTCAAATCAACAGGCCTTGGCAAGAGATTGGCTATGGAGTGGGTGGTAAGAAAGAGTGAGGAGTTGAGGAAAATAGCTAGGCTGAGAAACTGAGATGGAGGTTGGGGAGGGTTTAGCAGCAAAGATAGTAGGTTTGGTTTTGGATGCGTTGAGTTTAAGAAGTCTGCTGCATGTGCAGTTGAAGATGTCTCAGAGGCCACTGGAAATGTGAGACTGAAGGTCATCAGAGAGGTTAGGGTTGGATAGGACAACTTGAGAATCATCAGCATAGACATGATAATTCCATCCATGGGAGCTCTTGAGATCATTAAGTGAAGTAGCATAGAAGGAGAAGAGCTGAAGGCCCAGGAGAGAGTCCTGTAGGACCCCTATGGTCAGAATGAGTGATCCAGAGGAGGACTCAGCAAAGGAGATAGGAGAGGAGTGGTCGGATAGGTTGCAGAAGAATCCGAAGAGAATGGTTTCCCTAAAACCTAGAGAGAAGAATGTGAAGGAGAGAGTGATGGGCAATGTCAAGGTCTACAGAGAATTCAAGAATGAGGAATGAGGAAAGGCCATGGATCTAGGTGATGAGGAAATCATTGGTCCCTTTGGAGAGAATGGTTTGGGTAGAATTATGAGATCAGGAGCCAAATTATCAGGAGTTAAGAAGAGAGTAAGAAGAGAGGAAGTGGAAGCACCCATTGCTGACAGCTTTCTCAAGGAGTTTGGCCACAAAGGGCAGAAGAGATATAGGATCATTGTGGGTGGGATGGAAGGATTAACTGAAGTGGTTTTTTGAAGATTGGCAGACATAAATATATTTGTAGCAGTAGGGGAAGGAGCCAGTAGCCAGGGAGAGACTGAAGATAAGTGAGGGAGTGAGGACAAGATGGGGGCCTATCTATTGGAGGACATGGGATGGGAAAGATCCCATTGTGCAGTAGAGGGGTGTTGCCTTGGTAAAGAGTAGGGCAACCTCTTTGTGTGAGGCAGGGGTGAAGGAGGACATGTGGCAGAAGGAATCCAAGTGATATGAGATGGAGAAGTAGGGAAAAGAGGGACATCATCATGAATGGCCTCCATTTTTTTCTGTAAAATTATGAGACAGGGTTCTCAGCTAAGAGGGTGAGAGGAAAAAGAGCCATGGGAGGTTTATCTAAGGAAAATCAAGTCAGGGCAGAGGAATGAAGGAAATTTTAAAAATCTAA
Organism: Trichosurus vulpecula; assembly: GCF_011100635.1. Lineage (NCBI taxonomy): Eukaryota > Metazoa > Chordata > Mammalia > Diprotodontia > Phalangeridae > Trichosurus > Trichosurus vulpecula. The sequence goes on along the minus strand of NC_050581.1, from coordinate 199,990,654 downwards.
ATGATGAGGGGGGAAATATACTTGGCATACGCTCTTCCTAGAAAAGAGCAAAGGGCGTCGTGCATGAAAGTTTTAGTCTGGCATAGGCATAGTCTGGCATAGAATGTCTCCACACAGCCACAGCAGCCCTCACAAGGAAACATTCGCTTCCAATGATTAGATAAAGCTTGTTTGGCCCATCCAGTGGTTGTGGGCGTAGACTCAGCCACAAGAGCCAAAAGGTATATGACCTCAAACAGTTTACTTAGGAGACTGTACAAAATATATAAGAAAGCTGGGGGCAATCTCTCCTTTCTGATTTTGGAATGATCTGACTAATCGATGACTAAGAATTTTTAAGGAGCAAAGGATAGTAAGTATTGTCTCTTAAAACAGCTAGTACACTGACAAGAGAACTTTTAGAAAGTCAATGACTAATCCTCACATCACCAGGAGTGTTGAATTCTGTGGTTTTCAGGTCACCTCACAGTGTGTAGGCTTCCTCCCAGAAAAGCCCCTCCCCTGGCCCCAGCAGATACTGATAAGGTGCCCAGGTGTAGGAGGCAAGGAAAGTTGAAGAAGCTTCAGTTTGGAAAGATCAGTGGTGAGAAGGCTTTTTATCAGTGAGTCTGAAAAAAGGACTATAAATGTGTGTAGAACTAGATTCCCCCTAAAAAATTAATCTAAGTAGAGATGGGTGAGAGGGACTCTGATGGATTGAGGTGGATTCAGAGAGACTTTGAATCACAGAAGTTTAGAGTTGGAAGAGACCACAGCATCTTCTGAGTCCAATTAATGGACTCAGAAACCCTCTCAATGACATGTTCAACTACCACTCAACTCACCCAAAAGTCTGCTTCTGAGGATTGATTATGAGCTGGGAGTAACTCTGAAAGCTATGGAAGAGTAAAAGTTCAAACAAGTCCTACCAAACTGAGAGAGCATCAAAATGGCTCCAGGAACACATCATGCCTGTCTTTTGAAGACCATTCTGGCCAAGTAAGGAGGAAATTGATGGTCAATATATATATTTTGGCCATAGCAACCCATGTCACTGATATAAATATCAGGGGTTTCCAGCTCTCTTGTATCCTATTCCACTTCTGCCTTGTGATGGTGGTAGAATGAGAGAACAGATGGCAGAAGGTATTAAGACTAAGACCGATTGTAGATCATTAAAGGGACTAAAGATTATGATTCCCTGCCCCATGCTTCACAAAACAAGCCTCTTACCCAGACAGTAATGTAGACTTCAGAATTCCCCCACGAGGATGGTAAGATATGCTCTCTCTCAGTCATTGATCCCAGGAATGAGAGACAACTTCAGTGAGTGCATCATCCATCTTCTCCCTCATTCACCCCATCCTTGTTCTATAAATTTGATGTTGGGACCACTGTGGCATAGTAAAAAGAGCCTGGGTATGGAGTCAGAAGGGCAAGGAATCATAAGACCAAAAATCCAGAGCTAGAAGGGACTGCAGAGACCATCAAATACAATCCCCTCATACAGATGAGAAAATTAAGGCCCAGAGAGGTAAGTGACTGACCTGGTTTGCAATCCCAGACTTGTCACTTTGGGAAAGTCATTTAGTCTCTTTAGGCCTTGGTTGCCTAATCTGTAAAAAGAGAAGTTTGGAGTGGATGATCTTGAAGTTCTAGATCAATGACCCCATGAGTTCTGGGGATCTCCTCTATGTGGGACATCCCTTCTCCTAGAGAGTAAAGTGGAAGAAGTACTGGCCTGGGAGTCAGCACAACCTGACTGAATCCTCATACCCTTATGAGCTACATGACTTAGAGCAAGTCATTCAACCTCTCAAGCCTGAGCTTTCTCATCTATACAATGGGCAGAATCAGAGAACCAACCTCACAGGGTCCTTGTGAAGATCAAATCCACTGAGATGATATATATGTAAAGTGCTTTGCAAGCCTTAAAACTTTATATAATTAACCTCATATCTATATAACTAGATAGTATTAGCTTAGGAACAGTCAATAGCATTTGACAGTAATTTCTAGTTCTGGAACTTACTAACTCTGTGACCTTGGAGGAGATGTTGAACCTCTCGGAACCTTGATTTCCTCTTCTGGGTTTTGTCCTTCCACAATTCAATCCAACATATCATTTTTGAAGCCCCTACTATGTACAATACATGGTAGTGGGAGCAGAAATTACAGGATAGACAGTCAACTGTCCAATTGTCTCTGGCCTCAAGGAGCTTACATCACACTCTGAAGACACCTTAAATATATGTGTGAATGCAAAGGAATCTGAGAAAGGAGAGCATGCCAACAGCAAAGGAAGGGGAGATGGAGACGTCGTAATGAAGACAGAGCACTTGAGCAGAGCTTCCAAGGAAGAGACAAAGATAAAGGGTGTAGAGGCAAAGGATAAGCAGATAACCTTTATCAAGAAGGTCAGAGCTTCCTAATAATCATCATGTAATCATGTGAAATATGATGTAGTGATCTCTTAGGGTCTCTGTGCCTGTCACCCTTAAACCTTAATAGCTAAGGGTTATTTAATGATCCCCCAGATTTAGCCTTCTCCAGGCTCTGAGACTGATTCAACATAGAGGTACCCTGAGTCAGGGAGGAAACTGAGGCAAATGTGGGTTAAGTGACTTGCCCAAAGTCATATGGCTACTATCTGAGGACAAATCAAAACTCAATTCTTCATGACCCCAAGTCCAGCATTCTATCCACTGTGGTGCCCCCTAGCTGCCTCTGGAGCTGATGGCCATCAAAGAGAAGCTGAATGTAGTATTTATTAAATGACCTTGCTTTTCAGCTTATGTTAAAAAAAAAGAATATCCAAACCTCAAGGTACTGGGATGTGTTCTCCTGAGTAAAGCTTTTAGTTAGCATTTTTAAAAGCTCTAGTATCTTGAAAACTTGACACAGTGTACATTTGTTTCATTGGTCCCTTTCTAAGGGAAAAATATTGCTCAAAGGTAATAATTTTCTATCCTATAATTACCCTTGTATTATTTTGGGGGGATGTTACTTTTTAATAAATAGGAAAAAATGGTAGAATGTCTACCCCTTCTTCACTTTCCTCCAGCTAGTAGAGACAGTTGCCACAAGTGTTAGAGGATTTGGAGAGTGACTTTCTACTGTTCAGTAGGTTAGGGCCCTCTTAATTAAGATCTTCTGCTCTACTGGACAATGACAAGGCTAAAGACAGAAATGTAATCTTGTCATCATTGCTACTTGGGTCTCCTCAGACTAGAGCTGAGAACTGAGGCATGGAATGGAGGCCTGGCACTACAGCCTTTGTCTCTCAGTCTCTATCTCTGTCTCTTTCTTTCTCTGGTAGGTGTCAGGAAGTCCATGTGGCTTCATGGGCAGGCAAGACTATTGGGTCTAGAGAAGGAACTGATTAGAATATCCTTTAGACAGAAAGAGGTAGAGAGCGTACATCAGGATACATTGTATTTCTTTTGGTAAATGTGTTTGCTTGTAACTATTTTCATAATTATGGCTACAGTTTATGTGATTGATAATAGATTTTCTATGACTTTAGGAATTCGCAGAGAGTCAGGTACTCTAGGTTACCTATTAAGTATCTCCTTCCAGAGAAAATGCATGTAATGATGGTTTTCTTTTCAGCCTCTGCTTTGGAGGTTTCCTCTGCAAAGGCCTGAAATATCCCTGAACGACTGACCTCAAGTAGATTTGGGGTTTCAGCAGACTCAAAAGCTGGTGGACACCAGGGCTTCCCTCTCTTCTAGCGAGATACCTTAGTTTCCTCATCTGGAAGATGGAGAAGTTAAAAGAGACAACCCTGAAGGTCCCTGCTGCTCTGAAACTCCATAAGCTGAAGAACTGACTTTGGTATATCCAGTTTGCAGCTACGTTATTTTGTAGTGTGTGGCTTCTATAGTGAGATGTTTTTTTTTTCTTCTGGAAAGTAACATAAGGAAGAACAACATTTGGCAAACCATGTGCTTCTCAATTATTACCTTCAGGCTTAGGTCCATATTAACTCATCCCCTCAACTACTACTCTTCACCAAAAAAAATTCTTTGATGGAGTAAAAGAAATGTGAACTGGTGTCTTTCTGTCTCCAGGTCTAGCACTCTCTCCAGAAAAAAAAGGATACATACACTGTGAGTTATTCATGTGGAATTTTTATTTGGAATATTTCTCTAAGCTCCAGTTTCCTTATTGGTATGATGAATGTTTCAAATAAATGATATCTAAAGTCTGTTCCATCTCTAAAATTCTATGATTCTTTGGGGAATAAATGAATGAAAAAGCTATGATTAAGTTCTTACTATGTATCATGCATTGTACTCAGCTCCTGCACATGAAGACAAAAGTGAGATAGCTCCTGTCCTCAAGGACCTTACATTCAAATGGCAGACACAACACATGGAAAAATGGCATCCAAGGGAGGGAGCTTCGGTCTGAGAAGTCACAGAGATGATGAATAAAGTCATAGTGTGGTCATCTGCTACATTCTTTCTAGGACCAATTGCTGCCCAGCAAAAGGTAGAGTGTGTGTATGCTTTTGTCAGAGTATGCATTCGTGTGTGCACATGTACATAGGTATGTTCATGCATGTGTGTGGTCATGTGTTCGCCATTCAAGACAATTCTGTTTCAAGACAGCAGTTCCAACCTGGAGTAGGTCATAGAGCTTGGTGCATTTCTTCTGCCCAGTTGCTCCAGACAAAATGCTCTAGGTAAGGAGAATTACTGCAGCAGCAGGGTAGATGTCAGGCCAAGATAGACGGCTGGATGGGATAGGAGCCATGATAACATGAGATGTTGTTAAGGTTATTCAGCAGCCTGCTTCTCTTCCTTCCTGGACAGTGATTCCGTCCAGTAGAGGGAAGGCAGATCCCAAAACCGAAATTAGAAAATACAAGAAATTTGTCTGGAGGAAGACTTTTTGTTACTGTTCAGACATTTTTTCAGTTTTGTCTGTCTCTTCATGGTTCTATTTGGGGTTTTCTTAGTAAAGATATTGGTTTGCCATTTCTTTCTCCAGCTCATTTTACATATGAGGAAACTGAGGCAAACAGGGTTAAGTGACTTGCCCGGGGTTGCACAGCTAGTAAGTACCTGAAGCCAGATTTAAATTCAGGAAGATGTCTTCATGACTTCAGGCATTGGTGCTCTATCCACTGGGCTGCCCAAAGGAAGGGTAAGGATAAGCAAAGAGTTGATGGTGACTCTGAGGTTGTAAATTTAGGTGACTAGAAAGATGGTGATACCATTGAAAGAATACAGGAAGTATAATAGAGAAATGGGGTTTTTGAGAGAAGATCGTTGATTGTGTTTTCAACATGTAGAGATTAAGATGGCTACAGGACAGGCAGAGATGTCCAGTAGACCATTGGTTATGTGAAAATACCTGCAAAAACCCACTCTTTTTTCTCCCTGGACCCTGTGACTTTCATATACCTATTAGTTTCTCATGTTTAAATGTTTCCCTTTGTTTCTGCTCAGGGAAGAGACTGGAACTGAATATAGAGATATTGGAATCCTCTAACTGGAGATATTTGAACTTTGGGGAGCTGATGAAGAAAGAAATAAAAAAGAAAAGACCCAAGACAGGAACTGCAGGCAATCAATCAAAACATATTTATCGCCTATGATATGCTAGGCCCTGGGGAGAAGGAAGGCTGAGAGAAGAGAATAAGCATTTATTAAGCACCAACTATATGCCAGGCACTGCTCAGTGCCTAGTCCACTAGTTTCAGAAGAGTGATGGGACTATAAACCAAAATGCAAGGGGTTGAGGAGTGGTTTATGTAGACTACATTTTCTAAGACATTATCAGCAAAAGATTGGTATAGGGTAGAATTTTGACAAATGGTGCAGTCAAGTGGAGGTCCTTTATTTTGTTTTGTGTTTTCTTTTTTTTAAAATAGGGAAAACCTAAGTATATATTTGGCATTGACAAAGAAGTAAGTAGTAAGTGTGAGACTGAAGGTAAGTAAAAGAGAAAAATCCATGGGGCCAGTTCCTGAAAAACACAGAAGAGTATAAAAAGAAAGGATTATTATTGAGAAGGAGAAGGGTCACATTATCACCTGAGGTTGGAGAACATTAAATAAGGATGAATGATTCCAGTGAATTTGAGGTGTTAGAAGAAATGAGGACACACACATAATAGATTGTTTGATTTTTCTCAGCAAAGCTGGAGATGAGAACATCTGGGGGGGGGGGGGTGAGGGATATTGTCTACCCCCAGCACTCAACACAGTGACTAGCATACAGTAGGTGCTGAATAAATGCTGTTAACTTGATTTTCTTGGTGATGTGGAGTAGAACCAGGAAGCTGAGGAAAGATTTGGACCAAGAACTATAGGAGTGTGATGGATAGTTCACAGTTCTTGATGCCTTCTTGGTCAGCATTTTTGGGATAATAATCCTACTTGTGGTCCCCTCTTTTGCTGATATCTTTTAGATATTTTGGAAATAGATTCCTCTGTACTTATAAAATTATGGCATCTCCATCATGGATTTCTCCTGAGTGTTCTTGGTCAGACCCAGCAACTCTTCCAGCATTCATTAAGTTCCTTTTCTATTCCCTTGTCTGGCATATTTGGTCCAAACGTATCAAAGTCCCAATCTGGTGATTCCATCGTCATCATGGATACTAGAAACTGAGAGAGCTTGGCAAATATGTCATATTTGAAGTCTATTTGTCATCTTCCTGATCACACCTGTAAAAGATCCAGAGATGATCTGATTTAATTGGATATCACGCCAAGCTTTCTTCCCTCTCCATTTTTGGGGGTTGGTTTGTCTTTGGTATTGTTTTGTTGTTGGATGAGGAATTTCTATTACTGGTTCTCTGAGATCTTCCTCCAGAATGTTTTGTAAATGTGTCTGTCTTCTAAAGCAGGGTTGCCCTTAGAGACCATACTTCTCCACTTTGCAGAGAGATCAAATATTTTCTGTGGTAGTATCTGGCATCTTTTGGTTTCTTCATTGTGGTAATTGCTTTATGTTTGTTAGACATATGAACAGACAGACATTTCAGGTACCTGTGATTTCCTCTAACAGTGGAATACACAATCCTAGCCATCCATGAATTAGCCAGTTTCATACATTGTTGTGACCCCGCTCCCTAAAAAATCATGGCCTGATCCTCACCGCTCTCACTATGAACCTCTCCAAGCCTAGGGAGGCCTTGGGAGACAGACACAGTGCACTGCCAGGTCCTCATGCAGAGCTTCTCCAGTGTAAAAGGTCCTGCCAAGCTTGTACTCTTTCAGCATTTACTTCAAGAACCCAGGGTGGGTGCCATACCACAATGAAGCATTAAAGGGGACCTCAGTACATACAGCAAAAGGTGGCCTATAGGACTATCAAGAGGGTCAGGAACTGGACTTGAGATTTCATTGCCATTTGGAACTCTCAGATGAGGAAAGCCTCTCTGCTAATGCAGCCCTCTCTGTAATCTTAGAGAACTGCCTAGATCACTGAGAAATGAAATACCTTGGCCAGGATTGCACAGTCAATATGTGTCAAAAGGAAGGCCTTGAGCTCATTTTATTGGCTTCAAGGCTGCTGTACAGCCTGATTTATATACATGTACCCCATTGAAATACACACTTATATACATATCTCTGTGGGCAGATATAGGAATATAATAATTAAATGTTAGCTTATTGCAATATGGACAGAATTCAAAATCTCCCTCAAGTAGAATCTTTAATTAGACCTCTTCGCCCCACCCCCATATTGATTAGGTAAATTAGTCTATAGTTTTATGATATATGTAATTCTGAAAGATTACTATCTCTCCTTTATCAGTCAGAAATTATGAAGTCTTCTGCTTGGCCCTTAAAGACCCCCACTGTCTGGTGTCAGCTTCCCTTTCCAGGTGGTCACACAATCCTCCCCACCCCATGCTCTACTACCAAGCCAACCAGGCCTCTTTGAGGCTCCTCGTACACAACATTTTGTGTGTAGCCTCTGTGTCTATTCATAGGCTTTCCCTCAGATCTGGAAATAAATCCTTCCCCACCTCCACAAGGTAGGTCCCTGGCTTCCTTCAAAGCACAGTCCCAGTCCTCCCTCCCACACCAAGCCTTTCCTATTCCTTCATTTCTTAATCTCATCTCCTCATCTCCATGAAACACCTTTGCTTGTACTTTGTAGGTATGTTGAATTTACTTTTCCCCTCAGTGGAATATAAACTCCTTAAGGTGAGGGACTTTTGTCAGTCTTTGCATCTCACTGCGCATGGCACGTGGTACGTATCAATAAATGTTTGTTGAATAAAACTGAATCACTTCACCCCTCTCTCCCAACATGCCCATATGCCTCCCCCCCCCCCCCCCCCGCACATGCCCTATGGTATTCCATCTCCTCCTCAAGCCAGGTCCTCCTCTTCACTCCCCAGAAGGCAATGCTGATTCCCTGGCTCTGTGCACAGCAGACTAGTCCACGACTGAACTTTCCCTCACCATGGACCCAGGCTGGTGAGTTCAGCCAGATCATTTCTGGTGCATCTCTGAATTAGGTTATGGTTCCCAAGGGCCACGGCTGAAATCATCAGACTAATTCTGCCTGATGTGCTCAGAAGAACACAGCACCACATGAAAGAAGTGAGTGAATAGTTTACCAAGCCATCCAGCTCTGTGTCAATGACCTGTGATAAGTGAGTGGTCAGCCAAAGCTCCACAAGCCTGCATCCTTCCTACAGTAGGAGGAGAAAAGTCATTCCTTTTATTATTGTTCTAATAGGCCCAACCAAGGTAGCCCCCAAAACATCTGCAAATGCCTAAAATGCCCATTCTCCCGAGGAGGAGGAGGAGGAGGAAAGCCAGAGAGCTGTATCAAAACATGCTTCACTTGAAATACCAACAATTACCCAGGAATGCTATTATTATACAGGACAACGATTGGAAAAAGTTCCCAGTTTGGGCGGCAGGGATGGAAAGAGAAGAACATGTCTTGATTTTCATTTAAGATCTGCATTCTAGTTTTTCTTAGTCAATGAGCCGTTCACTTCACCCCAAGCTTTGCCAGGGGCCTTTTCTGGGTCATTTAGCTTTCTCCTGAGCTAATGAGGATGAATGAACTAACTTACTTCGTACTTTTACCTGACAGGATGGCAGACTATTAAGCACCTCCCTCCCCTCTTGAAAAATATGAATACACAAAAAGATGACATAGCTCTATATCTAATCCTGGCTGGGTGACCTGGGTGGCTGGGGGGGGCATCATAATGAAATGTGGGCTTGGAACAGGCTGTTTCCACTAAGTGCGAATTTTCTGAACTACAAATGCCTTTCCATGGGGAGGCAGGAATGTGGAAGAACTTGTGTTTAAGAGGAGTTGGGGAGGGGCAGAGAGAAAAGGGAACTTTTAGAGGTACTGGAAGGGCAGAGAAGCAGAAATATAAAGAGGGAAATCACAGAATAACAAAGTCCCACTTTATGAGCTGGAAGGGACCAGTGAGCTCACCTAGTCCAGCTGCCTCAGTTTACAGATGAGAAGAAAGGGAATAAACATTTATATAGCACCTACTATGTGTCAGGCACTATGCTAAGCAGTCTTATAAGTATGTTATGATCCCCATTTTACAGCTAAGAAAACTAAGGCAGACAGAGGGTCACACAGGTAATAAGTATGTGAAGCTGTATTTGAACTCTGAGCTTTATGACTCCAGGTCCAGCACTCCATCTACTTCTCCCTCTAGCTGGGAGAGACCATCTTAAATCTGTCTTACCAAAACTGGTAATGGGGGACAGTGAGATGGCAAGGAGGTGGAGAGACAGACAAGGTTGTTGGAGAGTAACACTGACAACAACTGGCTTTGAATTAAGACCTTAAGGGAGCCAAGACAGCAGCTGCAAAGCAGGGACTTGCCTAAAGCTCTCCCCCAGGACCCTCCAAACACCTATAAAAATGACTCTGAACAAAGTCCAGAACTGCTGAACCCATGAAATAGCAGAGGGAAACAGGGCTCCAGCCCAGGACAGCCTGGATGGTGGCTGGGTAAGGTCTATTGCATTGGAGCTGGGAGTGGAATGGAGCAGAGCCCAGCGTGAGCTGCACCCAGACCAATCAGACCGGGAGCTGGGAGGAACAGGCCTTAGCACCCTGAATCAGTGAGCTGTGGCAGTTACCAGACTTCTCAACCCGCAAACACCAAAGACAACAGAGAAAGTTAGTGGGAAAAAACCGCAGTGACAGAGTGAAAGGAGTTCGAGGTTCGGCCACTGCCCCGGAGGCAGTGGAGGTGATGCAGCTACAGAACTACAGCTGTAGTTGCCTCTGGCCCCAGGCCCACCTGGTGGGAGGAATTAAGTTGTGGATGCCAGCAAGAGTGCAGAGCCTGCTTAGATCTGAGTCCAGTCCAGGTTGGCGGTTCTTGGGGGAGGAGAAGCGCTGGTATGGCAGAGCTTGTTGTATACAAATAGCTCTGAAAACAACAGTACAGCTCCTCAAGTTTGGAACAAAGTACTCTATACTCGACAAGCAGTCTAACCCCAATGAAAAACTCAAGGGTCAAGTAGTTGACTGGGAACATGGTCGGACAGCGAAAATGCACTCAGATTCAGACTCAGACTTTGGAACTTTCTTTGTTGACAAAGAAGACCAAAACATACAGCCAGAAGAAGTCAACAAAGTCAAATAGCCTACATCAAAAGCCTCCAAGAAAAACATGAATTGGTCTCAGGCCATGGAAGAGCTCAAAAAGGATTTGGAAAAGCAGGTTAGAGAAGTAGAGGAAAAATTGGGAAGAGAAATGAGAGTGATACAAGAAAACCATGAAAAATAAGTCAACGACTTGCTAAAGGAGACCCAAAAAATACTGAATAAAATAACACCTTAAAAAATAGACTAACTCAAATGGCAAAAGAGATCCAAAAAGCCAATGAGGAGAAGAATGCCTTGAAAGGCAGAATTAGCCAAATGGAAAAGGAGGTCCAAAAGACCACTGAAGAAAATACTACCTTAAAAATGATGTTGGAACAAGTGGAAGCTAGTGACTTTATGAGAAATCAAGATATTATAAAACAGAACCAAAGGAATGAAAAAAATGGAAGACAATGTGAAATATCTCATTGGAAAAACCACTGACCTGGAAAATAGATTCAGGAGAGGTAATTTAAAAATTACTGGACTACCTGAAAGCCATGATCAAAAAAAGAGCCTAGATATCATCTTTCAAGAAATTATCAAGGAGAACTGCCCTGATATTCTAAAGCCAGAGGGAAAAATAGAAATTGAAAGAATCCACAGATCACTGCCTAAAAAAGATTGCAAAAAGGAGACTCCTAGGAACATTGTTGCCAAATTCCAGAGCTCCCAGATCAAGGAGGAAATACTGCAAGCAACCAGAAAGAAACAATTTGGGTATTGTGGAAACAATCAGGATAACACAAGATCTAGCAGCTTCTACATTAAAGGATTGAAGGGCTTGGAATATGACATTCCAGAGGTCAATGGAGCTAGGATTAAAACCAAGAATCCCAGCAAAACTGAGTATCATGTTCCAAGGCAAAATATGGGCTTTCAATAAAATAGAGGATTTTCAAGCTTTCTCAGTGAAAAGACCAGAGCTGAATAGAAAATTTGACTTTCAGATGCAAGAATCAAGAGAAGCATGAAAAGGTAAACAAGAAAGAGAAATCATAAGGGACCTAGTAAAGTTGAACTGTATCTTTACATTCCTACATGGAAAGATAATGCATATAATTCATGATACCTCAGTATTAGGGTAGCTGAAGGGAATACACACACACACATATGTGTGTGTGTGTGTGTGTGTGTGTGTGTGTATTTATGTATATGTATATGTATATATATATATGTAGACAGAGGGCAAAGGGTGAGTTGAATATGAAGGATGATATCTAAAAAATAAAATCAAATTAAGGAATGAGAGAGGAATATATTGAGAGAGGGAGAAAGGGAGAGATAGAATGGGGTAAATTATCTTGCATAAAAGTGGCAAGAAAAAGCAGTTCTGTAGGAAGGGAAGAAGGGGCAGGTGAGAGGGAATGAGTGAATCTTCCTCTCATCGGATTTGACCTGAGGAGGGAATAACATACACACTCAATTGGGTACCTTACCTCACAGGAAAGAAGCAGGAAGGAGATAAAAAAGTGGGGGGGAATGATAGAAGGGAGGGCAGATAGGGGGAGGAGGTAATCAAAAGCAAACACTTTTGAAAAGGGACAGGGTCAAAGGAGAAAATTGATTAGAGGGGGATAGGATAGGAAGGAGCAAAATATAGTTAGTCTTTCACAACATGAATATTGCAGAAGGGTTTTATATAATGATACACATGTGGCCTATGTTGAATTGCTTGTCTTCTTAGGGAGGGTGGGTGGGGAGGGAAGAGGGGAGAGAATTTGGAACTCAAAGTTTTAAAAGCAGATGTTCAAAAAAAAGTTTTGCATGCAACTAGGAAATAGGATATATAGGCACTGGGGCATAGAAATCTATCTTCCCCTTCAAGAAAGTAAGGAAAAAGGGGATGGGAGGAGTGGGTTGACAGAGGGGAGGGCTGACTGGGGAATGGGGGAATCAGAATACATGCCACCTTGGAGTGGTGGGCAGCATAGAAATGGGGAAAAATTGTAATTCAAACTCTTGTGAAAATCAATGCAGAAAACTAAAAATATGAGAGAAAGAAAGAAAGAAAGAGAAAGAAAGGAAGGAAGGAAGAAAGGAAGGAAGGAAGGAAGGAAGGAAGGAAGGAAGGAAGGAAGGAAGGAAGGAAGGAAGGAAGGAAGGAAGGAAAGAAAGAGAAAGAAAAGAATGCAAAAAAAGAACTAAGACCTTAAGATTTGCAAAATGCTTTACAATCAAATATAACTGACATGCTTATTCTTGTCTTTAGTGCAAAGTTTGGCTACTAGTAAGTGCTTTGTAAATGCTTGGTTATTGATTGATTTGATCCTTGAAATAACTTTGTCAAGTAGGGACTCTTATTATTCTGATTTTACAGATTAATAAACAGGTTCTGAGAAAAATGCTTTGTCCAGGGTCCCACAGCTGGTGAATGTCTAGTGGAGAATTCATTGCTGTTGTTCTTCAATCACGTCTGACCTTTCATGACCCCATGGACCAGAGAACACCAGGACCTTCTCTCCTCCATTATCTCCCAAAGTCTGTCCAAACTCATGTACCCTGATTCCATGACACTCTCTGTCTTATCCTATGCCATCCCCTTCTCCTTTGCCTTCAATCTTTCCCAACACAAGGGGCTTTTCCAACAAGTCCCATCTTTTCATTATGTGACCAAAATATTTAAGCTTCAGCTTCAGTATTTATGCTTCCAAAGAACAGTCTGAATTAATTTCTTTAAGTATGGACTGATTTGATCTTGTTGCCCAAGGGATTCACCAAAGTCTTCTCCAGCCCCACAATCCAAAAGTGTTAATTCTGTGGCACTCAACTTTCCTTATAACCCAAATCTCACAGCCACACATTGCTAGTGAAAAAACGTAGCTTTGACTATATGGACCTTTGTCAGCAAGGTGAGGCCTTTGCTTTTAAGTCTGCCGTCCAGATTTGCCATAACTTTCCTCCCAAGGAGCAAGCTCTTTTAATTTCAGGGCTGCAGTCACCATCTGCAGTGATCTTTGAGCACAAGAATAGAAAATCTTACACTGCCTCTGTTTCTTCTCCCTCTGTTTGCCAGGAAATGATGGGGGCAATTGCCATAATCTCAGGTCTTAAGGATTTTTTAGTGTTAAGCTTCAAGTCAGCTTTTATACTCTACTCTTTCACCTTCATCAAGAGGTTTTTTAATTATTCTTCACTTTCTGCCATCAGAGTGGTATCATCTACATATCTGAGATTGTGGTTATTTCTCCCAGAAACTTTAATTCTGACTTTTGATTCATCCAGCCTACCATTTTATATGATGTATTCTGCATATAAGTTAAATAAATAAGATGGCAATATACAGCCTGGTTGTACTCCTCTCCCGATGTTAAATCAATTAGTTGTTCCAGATTTGGCTCTAACTGTTGCTTCTTGAGTCATATACAGATTCCTCAGGGGACAAGTAAGATGATCTAAGACACACATCTCTTTGAGGACTTGGTGTCTTTTGTTGTTTATCCATATAGTCAATGACTTTAGGGTAGTCAATAAACCAAAATTAGAAGTTTTTCTGGAACTCCCTTGCTTTCTACATAATCCAGCAAATGTTGGCAATTTGGTCTCTTGTTCCTCTGTCTCTTCAAAAACCAGCATGCACTTCCTTAATTTTTGGTTCACATTTTGCTGAAGACTAGCTTGCAGAGTCTTAAGCATAACCTTCCTGGTGTGTGAAATGAATGCAATTGTTTAATAATTTGAACATTTTTTGTCATTGTGCTTCTTTCGGGTTGAGACATAAAGTGATCTTTTCCAATCCAGCAGCCACCATTGTGTTTTCCACATTTGTTAGCATAGTGAGTACAGTACTTTGACAGTACCATCTTTAGAATTTTAATAGATCAGCTAGAATTCTGTCACCTCCACTAGCTGTAGAATTTGAGTCTAGGCCATTCTACCATCCAACCCAGTGCTCTATCCCCGGTGCCATGCATTCTTTCTTAAATGATTCCAAGATGGGGCCATAACAACAACCAAGTAGAGAGCAGAGAAGCAGAGCTAATAAGGTACAGTGTGCATTGTGGAAAAACTAAAATCAATTCAGTGGAATATAGATATCAGTTAAAATGTCAAGGTGCTGATGGTATGTTGCCCAGTTTGAATTCAGGGAAAGACAAAGAATGTTTCTGAGACTCTGGGAGAGGAGACAAAATGTTTGAGGCCAGACTAGTAGCCCAAGCAAGGCAAGAGGAGAGAAGAAAGAGGGAAAGAGGATCAGAGGGAAGGAAGACTAGAGAGAGAAAAAAAGAAACAAAGAGAAACAGAGGGAGATTTATCAAAGAAGAATAGAGAAGAATCCTGGGGAACACAAAATTATTTATCTGGGGTTGTAGAGCTTACAGAAAAAACCTAGCTTATAGTTTCAACCTAGAACCAAGGAAGATGTATTAGAACTACCAGAAAAGGACACAGTTACGCCAGGATTAGGGTTAAGGGAATAAACTTCATTTTAACTGGCCACTGTCATGGAATTAATTTATAATCTCCAGAAACTCATCATCTACAAGATCACATCTACCCTGAAACTCACAGCTTCTCAGTATCCCGTCCCTAAGGTCTCTCCATCCCCTGACTAGAGAGGGTAGAAGGTAGGCATTGGTAGACAATGTCCTCCATTTAAGGAAGGTATTCAGCACAACCATCTCATCATTTCCTATTGGGCTACACTCTTCTGGATTTCATCATGCCCAAGGTGGGTAGTTCCAACTCATCATCCTTCCTCCTACCTTTTAAGCTTATTTTATGTATTGTCTTCTCCCTTCTGATTGTGAGTTCCTTCAGCAGAAACTGTAATTTTTCCTTTCTTTTTATCTTGAGTGCTTATCACATAGTAGGTGCCTGGCATATTAGGGTTAGGGTTAGAGTCAGGAGGGTGCCTGGCATATACTAGGTTTTTAATAAATGTTTATTGACTGATGACATGATTTGCATACCTTCTAGCTAGACAGAACCAATGCTGATGAGTTATGGACTCTTGGGACCCATTAGATATCTTTCTTTTTCTATTTGGAATTCTGTTTCCTAAGGATCAGGGCCATGAAGCATTGCTTGGGACAACATTGGTGATTAAAAGATGGGTTATTAGGGAATAGTTTTGTATCACTCCAAATGTTGCGACTTCTCCGATATAATACATCTTGATCTCCTTTTCAACTCTGGGTCCTAGAAATTGCTTATTGATAATGGGAAAAGAAGGGAAGTAAATAAGCCTTTGTTAAGCACCTACTGCATGCCAGGTGCCATTATTTTTTCAATACATTTTTATTGGTTTCATTAAATAATTCCCAATACCCATAAAACATTTAAATCATTTTTTTAAAAAAAATCAGTTCCAAATTGTTTTACTTCCTCCTGTACCTCCCCCCTTGTTGAGAATACAAATAATTAGATATTGATAATACAAGTGAAGTCATGCAAAACACATTTCTGTATTAGCCATGCTACAGAAGAAAACAGAAAAAAAACCAACAAAAATAAAATTTTAAAAATGTGTTTCAATGTGCATTCAGAGTTAATAAGTTCTCTCTCTGGAGATGGATAGTATTTTTCATTAGGAGTCTTTTGGAATCATCTTGGGTTATTGTTTTGTTCAGAGTAGCTAAGTCTTTCACAGTTGGCCTTCCTTACAATATTGCTATTACAGTAATAGCAATGCTCTCCTGGTTCTGTTCACTTCACTTTGCATGAGTTCACATATGTCTTTTCAAGTTATTCTGAAAGTATTCTGCTTATCAGTTCTCATACCATAATAGGATTCCATCAAAACCATATATGACAGCATGTTCAGCCATTCCCCAATGATGGGCACCCCTCACTTTCCAATTTTGGTCACCACAAAAGAGCTGCTATAAATATTTTTGTACAAATAGGTCCTTTTCCCTTTTCTTTGATTTCTGTAGGGATACAGACCTATCTCAGTGGCATTGATGGGTTAAAGGGCATACACTGTTTTATAGGTTTTTGAGAATAATTCTAAATTGTTCTGCAGAATGGTTGGACTAGTTCACAACTCCATCAACAATGTATTAGTGTCCCAATTTTTCCACATCCTCTCCAGTATTTGTCATTTTCCTTTTCTGCCATATTAGTTAATTTGATAGGTCTGAGGCGATAACTCAGAGTTGTTCTAATTTGCATTTCTCTAATCAGTAATTATATAGATTATTTTTGTGTAACTATTAATAGCTTTGATTTCTTCTTCTACTGAAAACAGCCTTTAACCATTTTTCAACTGCAGAGGGGCTCTTATTTTTACAAATTTGGTTCAAGTCATTATATATTGGAGAAATGAGGCCCTTATCAGAGAAATTTTCTGTAAAAAAATTTTTTTCTCAGTTTCCTAATTTCCTTCTAATGTTGGCTGCATTGGTTGTGTTTGTTCAAAAGCTTTTTAATTTCATGTAATCAAATTTATCCATTTTGCTTCCTGTGATCGTCTCCCTCTCTGTCTTATTTGGTCATAAACTCCTTCCTTATCCATAGATCTAACAGGTACATTTTCCCATGATGCCCTAATTTACTTAAGATATCTTTTAGGTCTAAATAATTTATATATTTTTGCTCTTATCTTAGTATATAGTGTGAGATGTTGATCTATGTGCAGCTTTTGCACAATTGCTTTCGAGTTTTCCCAGCAATTTTTGTCAAATAGTGAATTCTTACCCCAAAAGTAGAGATCCTTGGGATAATTAAACATTATATTACTATGGTCATTTACTATCCCTGTTACAAATAATTCTTGCCTATTATTTTAAGAAAGGCTTCATTTATCCCCATGCTTTCTAGTGGTTTTTAGTAGGAATGGGTGTTGCATTTTCTAAAAGGCTTATTCTGCATCCCTTGATATAATCATATTATTTTTGTTGTTTATGTTATTGATATAGCCAATTATGCTGACCTTTTTCATAATATTGAATCAATCCTGCATTCCTGGTATAAATCCAACTTGGTCATAGTGTAAGATTTTTTGATAGATTGCTGGAATTTCCTTGCTAGTTTTTTATTTAAAATTTTTGTATTTGTATTCATTAAAGAAATCCATCTATAATTTTCTTTCTCTATTTTTGCTCTCCCTTCTTTAGGAATCAATATTATATCTGTGTTATAAAAGGTATTTGTTAAGACATTTTTTACCTACTTTTTCAAATTGTTTACATAGGATTGGGATTAATTGTTCCATAAATGTTTGGTAGAATTCACTTGTAAATCTTGGTCCTGTGGATTTTGTTTTGTTTTCTTTTGGAACTCATTTATGACTTGTTCAATTTCTTTTTTCTAAGATAGGATTATTTAAGTATTCTATTTCTTTTGTTAATTTGGGCAGTTCATATTTTTGTAAATATTTATTTAAAATTTTTATTAATTCATTAATCTCTCCTTTGATTTTAAGGATCTACATTTTAGTGTTTTAATAAGGATTTTTAATTTGTTTTTTTCTATGTTTTTAGTTGCATGCCCAATTCATAGATCTACTCTTTCTCTCTTTTACTGATGTATGCATTTAGAGATATAAATTTTCCCCTAAGTATTTTTGGCTGCATTCCACAAATTTTGGAATGTTGTGTCAGTGTCATCATTCTCTTTATTCAAATTATTGATTGTTTCTGTGATTTGTTCTTTGACCTACTCATTCTTTAGGATTAGAATATTTAGTTTCCAATTAATTTTTAATCTATGCTTCCATAGCCCCTTATTAAATGCAATTTTTATTGCATGATGATCTGAAAGCGGTGCATTTCATATTTTTGCATTTCAGCATTTGGTTATGATGCTTTTATGCCCAAGTATATGGTCAAATTTTATGAAGGTGCCATGTACAATTGAGAAAAGGTTATATTCCTCTCTATTGTCATTCAGTTTTCTCCAGCAGTCTATAATATCTAAGTTTTCTAAGATTCTATTCATCTCCATATCATCTTTCTTATTTACCTTATGACTATACTTATCTAACTCTGAGAGGAGAAGGTGGATGTCCTTCATGAGTATAATTTTATTATTTCCTCCTGTAGTTCACTGATCTTTTTCCTTAAGAATTTGGATGTTATGGCATTTGGTGCATGTATATTTAGTTTTGATGTTACTTCATTGTCTATGATGCCACTTAGCAAGATGTAGTTTCCCTCCTTATTCCTTTTAATCAGGTCTTTTTTTGCTTTTGCTTTCTCTGAGATTATGATTGCTACCCTCACTTTTTTTTTTACCTCAGCTGAAGCATAATAAATTCTACTTCAGCTCCTTACTTTACCTCTGTCTCTGTCTCTGTTTCAACTGCTATTCTTATAAACAATCTATTGTTTGATTCTAGTTTCTAATCCATTTTCCTATCACCTTCTGTTTTATGGGTGAATTAATCCCATTCACATTCACACTTATGATTGTTAACTATCTATTTCCCTCTACTCCATTTTCTTCTGCTTACACTTGTCTTTCTCTCTTCTTATTCTGTTGCTCCTCTAAAATCAATTTTGCTTCTTACCACTACCTTCTTTTACCCACGCTCCCCTTTATTGCCCTCACTTTCTCTTATGCCCTTCCCCTCCTATTTCCCTGTTGGGTAAGATACATTTCTATTATCAAATGAATGTGTGTGTGTGCGTGTTTCCTCTTTGAATCAATTTAGATATGAGTAAAGTTCAAGCATTGCCCACACCCCTCCCACCATTTTATTTTTTAGAAGTTTTCTTTAAATTTAATTTATTTAATATATTTGGTTTTCAGCACTGATTTTCACAAGACTTTGAATTATGAATTTTCTCCCCATTTCTACCCTCCCACCCACTCCAAGATGGCGTATATTCTGGTTGCCCCATTCCTCAGTCAGCCCTCCTTTCTGTCACCCCACTCCCCTCCCATCCCCCTTTCCGTTCTTCTCTTGTAGGGCAAGACAAACTTCTACGCCCCATTGGCTGTATATCTAATTTCCTAGTTGCATGCAAAAAAACTTTTTTGTTTGTTTTTGAATGTCTGTTTTTAAAACTTTGAGTTTCAAATTCTCTCCCCTCTTCCCTCCCCACCCACCCTCCCTAAGAAGGCAAGCAATTCAATGCTGGTCACATGCTTATCATTATGTAAAACCCTTCCACAATACTCATGTTCTGAAAAACTATGTTTTGCTCCTTCCTATCCTATCCCCCTTTAATCAATTTTCTCCCTTGACCCTGTCCCTTTTCAAAAGTGTTTGTTTTTGATTACCTCCTCCCCCTATCTGCCCTCCCTTCTATCATCCCCCCTTTTTTATCTTCTTCCTCCTTCTTTCCTGTGGGCTAAGATACCCAATTGAGTATGTATGTTATTCCCTCCTCAGGTCAAATCTGATGAGAGCAAGATTTACTCATTCCTCCTCACCTGCCCCCTCTTCCCTTCCTACAGAACCGCTTTTTCTTGCCACTTTTATGCAAGATAATTTACCCCATTCTATCTCTCCCTATCTCCCTCTCTCAATATATTGCTCTTTTGTCCATTAATTTGATTTTATTTTTTTAGATATCATCCTTCATATTCAACTCACCCTGTGCCCTCTGTATATATGTCTGTCTGTCTGTCTGTCTCTCTCTCTCTCTCTCTCTCTCTCTCTCTCTCTCTCTCTCTGTATATATATATATATATATATATATATATATATATATATATATGTATGTATATATATATATATATATGTACACACACACATACATACATACACACATATATGCATATTCCTTTCAGCTACTCTGATACTGAGGTCTCATGAATCATGCACATCATCTTTCCATGTAGGAATGTAAACAAATCAGTTCAACTTTAGTAAGTCCCTTACTTGTTTACCTTTTCACGCTTCTCTTGATTCTTGTGTCTGAAAGTCAAATTTTCTATTCAGCTCTGGTCTTTTCACTTAGAAAGCTTGAAAGTCCTCTATTTTATTGAAAATCCATATTTTTCCTTGGAGCATGATACTTAGTTTTGCTGGGTAAATGATTCTTTGTTTTAATCCTAGCTCCATTGACCTCTAGAATATCGTATTCCAAGCCCTTCAATCCTTAATCTGGAAGCTGCTAGAGCCTGTGTTATCCTGATTGTTTTTCCACAATACTCAAATTGTTTCTTTCTGGCTGCTTGCAGTATTTTCTCCTTGACCTGGGAGCTCTGGAATTTGGCGACAATATTCCTAGGAGTTTTCTTTTTGGGATCTTTTTGAGGAGGTGATCTGTGGATTCTTTCAATTTCTATTTTACCCTCTGACTCTAGAATATCAGGGCAGTTCTCCTTGATAATTTCTTGAAAGATGATATCTAGGCTCTTTTTTTGATCATGGCTTTCAGGTAGTCCAATAATTTTTAAATTCTTTCTCCTGGATCTATTTTCCAAGTCAGTGGTTTTTCCAATGAGATATTTTGTCTTCCACTTTTTCATTCCTTTGGTTCTGTTTTATAATATCTTGATTTCTCATCAAGTCACTAGCTTCCACTTGTTCCAATCTCATTTTTAAGGTAGTATTTTCTTCAGTGGTCTTTTGGACCTCCTTTTCCATTTGGTTAATTCTGCCTTTCAAGGCATTCTTCTCCTCATTGGCTTTTTGGAGCTCTTTTGCCATTTGAGTTAGTCTATTTTTTAAGGTGTTGTTTTCTTCAACATTTTTTTCAGTATTTTTTTGGGTCTCCTTTAGAAAGTCATTGACTTATTTTTCATGGTTTTCTTGTATCACTCTCATTTCTCTTCCCAATTTTTCTTCTACTTCTCTAACTTGCTTTTCCCAATCCTTTTTGAGCTCTTCCACGGCCTGAAACCAGTTCATGTTTTCCCACCATTTTAACCTCCACTGTAAAAGCTCTTCCTTTCTTTTATGTGAAATGATTTTCTTCCTCCTCTTGTAGAGGATCCTTCTTTCTCACCTATCCATTTTTTTGACATCATTTCACAATAGTTGACTCACTCTCACACTGTCTTTTCCTATAGAATCCTTCTAACTGCCCTAATGATGAAAAGTTCATATATGTTACATATATCATCATCCCAGATAGAAAGGTAAACCGTTTAACATTATTGAGTCCCTTGTGATTTTTCTTTCATGTTTACCTTGTTATGCTTGTCTGTTATGCTTTGTATTTGAAAGTCAAATTTTCTATTCAGCTATGGTCTTTTTATCAGAAATGCTTGAAAGCCCTCTATTTAATTAAATATCCTTTTTTTAACCCTTAAGGATTATACTAAGTTTTTCTGTGCAGGTTATTCTAGGCTGTAATCCCAGTTCTTTTGCCTTCTGGTATATCATATTCCAAGCCCTCCCCTCCTTTAAAATGGTAGCTGCTAAATCTTGTGTATCCTGAAAAGGGTTCCACAATATTTGAATTTTTCCTGCCTGTTTGCAATATTTCTCCTTGACCTGGGAACTCTGGAGTTTGCAATATTATTCTTGAGAGTTTTCATTTGGGATTCTCTTTTAGGGGGTGATCAGTAGATTCAATTTCTATTTTACCCTCTGGTTCTAGGATATCAGGGCAGTTTTCCTTGATAATTTCTTGAAATATGTTTAGGCTCTTTCTTTGATTATGACTTTCTGGTAGTCCAATAATTCTTAAATTATCCCTCCTTGATCTATTTTCCAGGTCATTGGTTTTTCCAATGAGATATTTCACACTTTTTTCTTTTTTAAAAAATTCTTTTAACTTTGTTTTATTATTTCTTAATGCTTCATGGAGTCATTAGCTTCCATTTCCTCAATTCTAATTTATTGTGACCATCACTTTTTGTTGTGCCACCATATATTCTGCTCTCATAATTCTAATTTCTCTTTTGAACCACTACAGAATAAATCATTATGGTTACACATTCTCCTCACATTACTGAGAACCCTCTGTCTAATCAAGTGTTGCATCATTTTTTCTGTGTTTTTTTTGTTTTCTTTGTTTCATAGTATTATTCAGAGATGTCTGAATTGATTTACTAGATTTGGAGGTCACAGGGGTTAACCTGTTGCTTTATCTGCTTATGATCAAGTTATTTAAGTTTTCTTCTTCCTGACATCTTTGGTAATTTTCAACTTCTCCCCACCTCCATTTCTCCCTTATTTATTTTCTGACACTTTCTTCTCCAATGGTAGTTATCTTGGGTGCTCAATTCCAAGTGTCTTAGTCCCCTTCCACACAGGGTAATTCATGGTTCACCATTCTAGGACTCTACCTCGAAGGGACTTCTGAGTAGTCAGAACTTTCCCCAGCTGGATGTTGTACACTCAGGTTTATTGAAGTGCTACACAGTTTACACACACACACACACACACACACACACACACACACACACTGAGCTGCCATTCTTGTGTTATGAGATTGTGTGCCACAAAACATTACTTAATTTGATTTTAAAAAGGAAAGAAGAAAACCAAATTACTACTATCATAAATGAAAGAGGTGAATTCACCACCAATGAATAAGAAATTAAAACAATTATTGGGAGCTATTTTGACTATTTATACACTAATACATTTTATAATCTAAACGAAATGGACTAATATATACAAAAACATAAATTACCCAAATTAATAGAAGAAATAAAATACTTAAATAACCCAATCTTAGAAAAAGAAATTGAAGAAGCCATCAACCAACTACCTAAGAAAAAAATCGCCAGGGTCAGATGGATCCACGAGTGAATTCTACCAAACATTTAAAACAATTAATCCACATACTACATGAACTATTTGGAAAAATAGGTGAAGAAGGAGTCCTCCCAAATTCACTTTATAACACAAATTTTGGTGCTGATACCTAAACCAGGAAGAGCCAAAACAGAGAAATAAAATTATAGACAAATTTCCCTAATTAGTATCGATGCAAAAAATTTGGGAAAAATTGCAAGCAAGGATACAGCAATATATCACAAGGATCATACACTATAATCGGGTGAGATTTATACTAGGAATGCAGGGCTGGTTCAATATTAGGAAAACTATCAGCATAACTGACCATATTGATAACAAAACCAATAGAAATTATATGATTATCTCAATAGATGCAGAAAAAGCCATCAACAAAATACAACACCATTCCTATGAAAAACACTAGAGATCATAAGAATATCTTGAAATGTTATATAGTATTTATCTAAAATCTTCAGCAAGCATTATTTGTAGTAGGGATAAGCTAGAAGCCTTCCAAATAAAATTGGGGTGGAACAAGAATGTCCATTATAAACCCAATTATTCAATATTGACCAGAGATGTCAGCTGTAGCAATAAGAAAAGAAAAAGAAATTGAAGGAATTAGATTAGGCAATAAGGGAATAACACTATGACTTTCTGCAGATGATATGATGGTATACCGAGAACAGCCTAGAGAATCAACTGAAGAAAAGCTATTTAAAATAATCAACAACTTCAGCAAAGTCGCAGGATACAAAATAAGCCCACATAAATTGTCATCATTTCTATATTTTACAAAGAAAGGCCAGCAGCAAGAGAAATTCTATTTAAAATAATTGCAGACATTACAAAATACCTGGGAGTCTACCTGCAAGAGAAATCCAGGAGCTATATGAACACAGTCACAAAACACTTGTCACACAAATAAAATCATGTCCAAATAACTGGAAAAATAGCAATTGCAAATGGGTAGGGTGAGCCAACGTAAAAAAAATTACAATTCTATCTAAATTAATCTATTTTTTCAGTGCCATGCCAAACTATCCAAAAAAAGTATTTTATAGAGCTAGAAAAAGGAATAATAAAATTCATCTAGAAGAACAAAAGGTCAAGGATATTAAGAGAATCAATGAAAAAAAATTGAAGTAAGGTGGACTAGCCATACTAGATCTCCAAATGCACTATGAAGTGATAATTATCAAAATAATCTGGTACTGGCTAAGACATAGAGTGGTAGATCAGTGGACTAGATTAGGTACACATCACATTATAGTATATGATGATAGTAATCTAGTGTTTGATAAACCCAAAGAGGCAAGCTTTTGGAACAAAAACTCATTATTTGATTAAAAAAACTGCTGGGTAAACTGGAAAACAGTATGGCAGAAATGAAGTATAGACCAACATCTCACATGTATAAGATAAAGTCAAAATGAGTATATGATTCACTCATACAGTATGATACAATAAGCAAATTAGGAGAGTATGGAATAGTTTATTTTTCAGATATATGGATAAGGGGATAATTTAGGACCAAAGAAAATATAGAGAGCATTACAAAACATAAAATAGATCATTTTGATTATTTAAAATTCAAAGGTTTTTGTACAAACAAAACCAATGCCACCAAGATTAGAAGGAAAACAAAAAAAAAACAAGGAAATTTTTTGCAACAAGCATCTCTGATAAAGGCCTAATTTTTCAAATATATACAGAACGGAGTCAAATTTATAAAAGTACAAGCTGTTCTCCTATTGATAAATGGTTAAAGTATACGAATAGGCAGTTTTCAGACAAAGAAATCAAAGCTCTCTATACTCATTTGAAAAAATGCTCTAAATCACTATGGATTAGAGAAATGCAAATTAAAACAACTCTTAAGTATCACCTCACACCGATCAGATTTGTTGATATCACAGAAAAAGGAAATGATGAATGTTGGAGGGGATATAGAATAACTGGGACACATGTATTATTGGTGGAGCTATGAACTGAACCAACCATTCTGGAGAATAGTTTGGAATTGTACCCAAAGTTATATAAAACTATGTATACCCTTTGATCCAGCAATACCACTGTTAGGTCTATGTCCCAAAGACATCAAAAAATGGGGAAAAGACTCATTTGTACAAGAAAATGTATAGCAATTTTTTTGTGGTGGCTAAGAACCGGAAATTGAAGGGATGCCTATCAATTAGAGGAATGGCTAAATAAACTGTGGTATGTGATTGTGATGGAATTTTATTGTGCTATAAGAAATGACAAGCAAGATGATTTCAGAAAAACCTGGAAAGACTTATATGAACTGATGCAAAGTGAAATGAGAAGAACTAGGAAGACGTATACACTAACAGCAACACTGTACGATAAAGGACCATGAATGACTAACCCATTCTCAGCAATACAATGATCCAAGACTATCCCAAAGGACTAATGAGGAAGCATCCTATCTACCTCCAGAGAAAGAACTGGTATTGTTTGAATACAGACTGAAGCATGCTATTTTTCACTGTCTTTCCTTCTTTTCTTTTTATTTGGGTCTTCTTGTACAAAATGCCTAATGTGGAAATATTCTACATGATTGCACATGTGTAACTTATTTCTGATTTCTTACGATCTCATGGAGGGGGGAAGGGAAGGGAGGGAGTATTACAAATTATTTTTACATGTAATTGGGAAAAATATAATATTATATATTAGAAAAAGATTGTGTGCCACAAACAAGCAATTCAGAACTTTGCAGCCCTGATGCTGAGGGGTTAAATCCCTGGAAGGATTTTGTTCCTAAAGGACTATGGCTGCTTTGGCAGTCTATTGTGCCAGGGCTAACTTGTACAACCTGGAGTCAGGATCTCCATGGCACTAACAAAAGGTAGAAGAGATGGGGGTGGAGGGTTTTGTTATAAGCCCATGTTCAAGTCCTTGTATCTTCTTGTCGCAGCCTCATTGCTAGTGGCAGTGGGAGGTGGGGGATATGTGCTGAGTGAGCTCTGCATCAGGGAGCATCAGTTCATCTGATTTTTTGAAACCTTCTTTTGATTCTTGGTGTCCTACATCATAGAGATTGCTGAAGTTCCTTTATCTTCGGCACAGTTTCTGTTTCAGATAGATTTGAGAGGTCATGGGGACCAGTGAAAATGTATAGTCCTCCATCTTATTGCTCATGTGACCAGAAGGCCCACAAGCTGAGTATTTAAAGAAAGCCAGGAAGTGGAGGTGAGGAGGGAGAATAGTCAAGGTATAGAGGACAGATAGGACAAAGTCACCGAGATGAGAGATGTAGTTGTGTTCAAGGAACAGCAAGTAAGTTGGTGTAGCTGGATCTTTGAGAGCATGGAGAGAAATAAAATATATTTCCTAACCCTGGAGTAAGACAGTCTTGTACTACAAACAATTGACTAAGCATATGTGATGTGTTCAATCTGTCTGGAGAAAAAGACCATGGTTCCAAGGGCTCAGTGAAAAGATATGAAACCCCCAAGCCCTTTAGGACTATGGCTGGAAGCCCACTAATAGTGAGGAGCTGGTGGTGCTGGAAGCTTTGCTAGAAGTAGGGAGGAGAGATTGGGGTCGTTTGCTTCTGAGTGTTTGGGTTAGGGAGGGAGAGCATCTGTGTTCAACTGGAGGCACTTGGGAGTCTATCCTGTGGCTATGGGAGCAGCTATGTCTTCTCTTACTGTATGTGTTCAATTAGAGAAGGACTTGGTGTCCAAAAGGCCTGAGTTCAAATGCTGCCTCTGACATCTGCTAGTTGTGGGAGCATGAATGAGCCTCACCTCACTCCCCATTCCTCTCCCAGTCTGTTTCCTCCTCTAGAAAGGGGGAATAAAAATGCCTAAATTACCTGCTGACAGGATTTCTGTGAGGCTTGTCAATTCAATGGACATTTTTAGGTCCATTTTTAAGGATCCAGTATGGACGGTACAAAGACAAAAGTGTGAGAACAGGGTTGTATATAATACATATGTACATAAGAACATGAAATGGTGTCTGCCTCAGTTTCCCTGCACTGTTCAGCCGTCTCTGTTCTGCCTCAGCTCCAGCCCAGGGCTGCGGAGGCAGCAGGGTCCAGGCTGAGGACCATCAGTAGGCAGCCTCTCAGCCCCAGGCCTGCTGCCTCTCCTTCTTTCCCGTACTCCTCCCTTATTCCAGATTACATCTGGACTATTGCACTTCCTTCCTCTCCTCCTGAGGGAATTTCATAGAAAACAGCTGCTTCCTCCTCAAAGGGGCTCAGCTGGTGTTTTTATGAGATCGTCCAATTCTGGAGATGGGAGGAAGCTCAAGAGGTCATCTGATCCAGCCCCCTGCCTTTAGGCAAGTGAACATCTCAACCATTTAGGACTTATCATAGGATCACGGGATTTAGTGTTAAAAAGGACGTTGGACAACATCTCATGTAATCCAATCCTTTGGAAACCCAGGCCCAGAGAAATTGAGTGACTTGCCCAAGGTCACACAGGTAGTGTGGAACAGAGCCAAGATTCCAACCCAAATCTCAAAGCTCTAAACAGTAGATTTTCCACTGCACACCCCTGCCAGCGATGGTTATTTTCCTCCTCAAATTAGCAATTTTTTTCTCTCTTTCCCCAACTTGCCAATATGAGCTGTGGGCCAGCTTCAGTTCAGCCCCCAGTAAATGTGATCACATTTGAGTCACTCTGGGTCAGTGCCCAACACACAACTCATTGGCCCCCTTGTTCAGCATTTCCCAAATTCTAACAATTAAAACACAGCTTAGGGTTTTCTGTTATCTCTTTCAACTAATTTATGTAATTGGCCCAAAATATGTCTTCAGACCTTAAAAACATATGGTAATGCCATGAGAATATGAATATGTGTACGTATACATCTCCACTGGCTCCCTATTACCCTATGGCCCAAACAGAGCACTCTAGACCCTTTCTTTCAAGCCCTCTACCACCTCAACCAAACCTACTTGTGTGTACTCATCTCCCATCAACCAGAAAGTTTCCTTCCTTGGTATTTTGCACTGTTCTGTTTGTTACTATGCCTTTTCTTTGAGACATTGGTGTATAGACTTCCCATTAGCTGGAGATAGCCTATGTGGAGCAGCTAGGTGGAACAGTGGATAGAGCACTGACCCTGGAATCAGAAGGACCAAGTTCAAATCTGGCCTCAGACGCTTACTAACTGTGTGACCCTGGGCAACTCACTTAACCCTGTGTATCTCAGTTTTCTCATCTATAAAAGGAGTTGGAGAAGAAAAATGACATACTACTCCAGTATCTTTGCCAAGAAAACCTCAAATGGGGTCACAAAGAGTCAGACATGACTGAACAACAACATCCTATGTGACCATGTTAATTAAATGTTATATTGTTTGGATTCAAATTGAGATACCCTCTCTGCGGAGTGGGCCGAGCCAGTAGTAGGCTTGACTCCTAACAGCCATGACATCTCTCCTAATCAAGCAATTTTTTCTTGGGTTTCTGGGACCCACTGTTCACTTTCCTGTTTTCTAGCTATGCTCTAAGTTGTCCAGACTCCAAGACATTCTGTGTCCACTCTACTGCTACACCATGACATTTCTTGGCATTTAATTCAATGGACTTCTTCCTCGGCAGCTTCCTAATTATCTATCATCCCTACCCCCCACTTCATCAAAACCAGATCTGTCTCACTTTGACCGATTCTAAAGTCTTGGATGCAGTCTGATCGAATACAACATTTATTAGACACCTGTGACTTGTCCTGTGCACCTGTCTGAAGTGCACCAGCATACTGAAGGGCACTCAACAAATATTTTTGATGGACTGTTTAACTGGAGACAGTCACCCTGGTAAGGTCAACTGTGTAAAAATAAAATTTCAGGAGAAAACATGCTCACCAATATTGGAACACATTGCCCAAGGACACGGACTAATGGGAGATCCCTTCTTGATACCAATTAGAACCAAGTCATGCATTTATTAAGCATATTAGTTACCTACTCAGTACAGAACATTCCTAGACATTTGAAGAGATAGAAAATGTAAATACTACCAAGTTTCTGCCTTCCTGAAAGCTTACAGTCCTGTAGTCAGATAAGACATGAACACCGACAGACACAAATACACCATCACACATTAGGATTAGAAAAGCTTAACCATTGTAAAGCATTTGCTACAATGAGCCAAGAAATCAGCTCAGCCTGCAAACATTTTATCTCCTTGCAGTTCAAGAAGTTGGAATACATGATCAGTGGAAAAAAAAAACATTTGAGGGGAGGAAGATGAGTAATTATGGTTAGCAGTATGATGAAAACAATGAAACGCAATGGTGAGGAAAAGGAGCCTGAAGAAAAGTTGGTTCGAGGCCCAGCTAACCCAGATCATTCTGAGAGGATTCACAGACAAAACTGGAAAGAGCGCCACAAATAGACACAAAGATGAACAGATGTGCAATGATTTTTCTCCATCTGTTTACATTATCAAGATCATGGAAACATGAGACACGGGCTCTGCCACCTCATTAGCCAATACATTATGTAAGTAAGTAGCAATGGCTCGTAAGAAGGTGAAGTCGTAAAGAATGACTGGATGAGAGCAAATACAGACAGAGGAAATCCATGCTAAAGGTGGAGCAGGGTGGAATGCACCTGGGGCCATTTTTCAACATATGCCAAAAAGGGAAAGATTCCAGAAGAATGAAAAGATCATCAGATATATTAATAACATAGGGAAAAAAAGTGATGGTAGAGTCTAGTTTAAAAACAATTTAGGACTTCAAAGTTAGAGGAATTGATTTCCAATTCTAGCATTGTCATTTAGTGGCTCTGTGACCTTGGGAGACTCACAATCTCTCAGAGCCTCAGTTTCAACGTTGCCAAATGGGTTGGAATTAAATGACCTACAGGCCCTTTCTAACTCTAAATGTATGATCCAAAGACATCAGTTACTATTAACCTATAAACATGCATGGATGGGATGGATTAGTGTCAGTTTGACCCTAATACATAGCAGGAAATGATGCTAGCTAAGAGTAGGGTGTATGCGACTACCACCTCTGGTAGGAGGGCTTGCCAAGCCTTTTTCAGGGCTGCTCATGTACCTTTGGTGTCCACTTTTCACCCAACTCTGACCTACAGATCCAAGAAGCTGTAGCATGTGCAGTGGCCACAGCCTGGCAAAATGATCTTGGCAGATGGGCTAAAAATCAGGTTGAGGGTAACCTAAGGGCCTCAAACCCTCTCCTTGTTTACCCCAAGCAGGTCAAGACTTCCCCCAAGAGAATGGGTAGCATGGTCAATTCCATGTTTAATTCCATCTCCATCTCCTTACCCTATGCTTTGGGTGGTAATCTTGATTTTTTCCATTCCTAGAGACAATGATGTTTTTGTCCACTGGTGGGTGGCTATCTTCTTTCACCCAGCTTTCTCCCATCCCTGGAAGACTTTCCCTTCCCACCTTTGCCAACTGACTTCCTTCAAGGCCCATATCAAAGCCTGCCCTGGGCAGGAGAACCTCCTCTCCTCTTTTCCTTCCACTGTTGGTAACTTGCCTCTGAGATTTCTTTCCATCTATCCTGTATGTTTCTTGTACGCACATAGGTGCTTGTGATTTGTCTCTCCCATTAGAATGTGAGTTCCTTGAGGTCTGGCTAGGTGGTATTCCATTTCTTTGAAGGCCTAGTACTTAGCAGTGCCTAGCGCATAGTCAGTATTTAATAAATGCTGCTTAACTTACTATTTTTTTTTGCTGGAGTTGGGTTTTGTTGTTTGTTTTAAGAAGGGAGTTACCCAGAGGCCTGTGAGTAATGACTCTACTTTTCATATCATAAAAAAGTAAATTCTGTGAGATGTAAACTTATATAAAAGTCTTCTTAACTGAATACAGATGGAGAGTTCTTCTATTCTCTGGCCTACACTCATGACTGACCTTCTAATCGTTTGTCATATTGTTAACGTGAATAGCCAGCCAGAAACCCCCAGCTCCCAATCCCACCGAAACACATCCATTCTCAAGGCGAACCCCAGCATCTTCCTCCTTGGTCAAAACATACCAAAAGAGGAATCCAGGCAATTTTGAATTGCATTGTTTACATGTCTCTTGTATTTCATCACTGAATCAGCCTCGATGCTTTCCCAACATTAAATCTCTCTCTAAAAGTTGGAAAGTTAAATAGTTTGTCATTTGCAAGTGATTCTATATTAAACCAGGTCAGCAGAGACTGGAAGGTTCCAAAGCAGTCCCCAAATACTTAGTCTGGGTCCCTGGGGGATGCTCTAAATATAGTCCATATTTCTCTAAGGCTTCTGGGTTTATAGGGTGCTTTCCTCTGAACAGCCATGGGGAGTAGGAAGCAAAGGTATTAGCATCCCCACTTTAGAAATGAGGAAACTGAGGCCCAGAGAGGTTGTATAACATGAACCTAAGTCTCACAACTGGAAAGTGACAGACCCCGGGATCGAACCCAGCTCTTTTGCCTCCCAGCCTCTGCTCTTTTCACTCCTACACCCATCCAGCTGCTTCTAATGCTTTCCAGGCACCACACCAGGTTTCCATATCATTATAAATAACAGGTTCATATTTTCAATCGCATCTAATAACATTCCCATATTCACAGTCATATCTAATAACATTTGCAGCAGCATTCATGAAGCACCTGCTAATTACCAAGTACTGTGATTGCTGCTGCTCAAATCACTGAGCACTTACCAAGAACCCTCTGAGCAGCATTCAGCTAACCCTTCATAAATACTTGTGGGTTGATTGATTGTTGTTCATTGTCAAGCCTACAATGGACAAACTTCTCCGCTCAGGACTGGGGATACAACATGAAGACATCAAGGACCCTGCCCTCAAGGAGCTGACATTCTCTGAGAGCCACCAGCCAAGGAGGGGAGAGAAGACGTGTCCAGAAACAGCTTGCAGTAAGAGGCTAAGAGGTTCAGACCAAGGGCTCAGAGAGGTCAGCCATACTTCTTCCAGGACTGCCCTGCCCTAGATTAAAGATGGCCTCTCTTATGTAATGCTTTCTGAAAACACTGTCCACAGGCAAATCTCAGTTGTGATCCAAAAAGGCTCCTGTTGACTGAGGGCAAAGCCCTGGGATGACTAAGGTAGATTGTCATAATAGGCCTCCACTCCGGAGGATTATCATGTAACATTCAGAAATCATTACACAACCCTCACGTAGCTAGCCTTCAATCAGCCAGGGTAGTCGGGTAAATGAATGCCATTCCGCTGTAATCATGTCCACGAATGCCAAAATATATACGCTTACACCCGGCTTTTAAAAAATGAAGAAAAATAAATAAGAGACTAAGTATTTCCTATAGGGAAATAAAAGATCAGGTAAGAAGAAACTAAGTACTAATTCTAAGCCAGAGGAAGAGTGAGCTCCAATTCTGCTCTAATGTTTTCTCTCTGAGCCTTGATTTCCCCATCTGTTTAATGAAGGGGTTCAACTAGATGACCACAGAGGTCCTGCTCAACTTCCAATCTAGGACCCTAATTCTTTCCTTCTATTCCTTGCATATAGGGAAAGGGAGTTGGAGGGGGAGGGAGGGAAGATCTTTCCTGTGCTTCCAATGACCACCTTTACCTGCCCTTGAGAAATGCTGGGCCCCTAGCACCATAAGCCTCTGCAATAGGAAAATGGCTAGCCTCTAGGGGCATCTTCACAGGATGTCTGCCTGAGGCTGCTCTCCCAGACCTGGGCAGGGAGCCCGAGAAAGGCTAAAGTACATCAGACTCCAATAACACAAGCTTCTCAAGGGTAGATACTAGGTCTTATTCCATCTTTGTATCCCCAGGGCCTGGCACAGAATCTTGTCCATGGAAGGAGCCGAATGCATATTTCTTCAACTGGATAACTTACAGAAAAGTCAAACTTGGTTACTCCCAATTCCTTTTTTGAGCATTTTTCCCATTGAGATGCTACCAAAGCCGCCGAGGGGATTCCATGCCCAGGCTGTTGGGCAAGGGAAGCAAATTGGGCTGTGCCAGTCACCTGCTGCTTTCTTAAGATCCTCAACATTCTATCTCCCCTTGGCCCCAAGATCCCTTGCTTTGGGTCCCACCCCATAGTGGAGGGTCAGATAATGAAAGCTTGGATAAGGTTCAGGTCCTTTAATTAGTTTTGTCAGCAATTCTGCCTGCTTGGCAATAACAGGAATACTTTCTGAGAGATCGGGTTCTCCCGTTGAAACTTTGGAGACGATGAAGGCCTTGAAAGGCTGAGATCAGTTTCAGCACATTGTCCTATCCTCTTTCTCTGCAGGGCTTGCCACTCAAGACCTTGGGGGCCAAATTTGTCCTCTTGTTGTTCTAGACTTAACTAACAATGGCTCCTCCTTCCTCTGCCAATGTCCTAGGCTCCAAGTTCCAGACAGAATCCCTTCGCTCCAGAGAAGATTCATGAATTACATTTGCTATAGCTGAGAATGGGCATTACAGATCTGTACAGGGAGTTGTGGGATAAATATTCCCCAGAAGGCTTTGAAGGCAGTGCTACATCCAAGAGAAGGTGATAAGGCTGTCTGCCCATGAAGGGAAGTAGCCAGGACATTTTTAGGAGACTAGAAATATTTCAGAGAAATGGGTAAAATTTATTTCTCTTAATCACATACCTAGAGCTGGAAGAAGTGATGATCTCATCCAATCCCTTCGTTTAAAGATGAGAAACCTGAACCCCGTAGGCAAAGGGTGTTTCCTAAGGTCTCACAGGTAGGAAATGACAGAGTTGGGATTGGAACTCAGGTCCTATGTGTCCAAGTTCATCGTTTGAGACAGATTGTGAGTCCGATGCTCAATGCCTAGTGAATGCCACTTTCCCTAGCTTTCCAGGAGGGCCTCTCTGGGATCCAACATAACTTGAAACAGCCCCCCAAAGTTGACAAAACTGAAAGCTTCATGGCAAAGACATGTATCCCCCAAAATACATATAAATAAATCTGAGAATTATACATGTGTTCTCCCAAGCTTGGGTCACAATCAGATCATAGCCCCAAACTCCCAAAGCAAGCCTTGGAAATCTTGTGCAGACACTGACAAGAAAGAAGATCCCATTCTTTCTCAGCCACAACAGCAGCTGGGACTTGTCTGTCAGAGACCACACCCCACTGGGTCCCTAGTGAGTCAGCATTCCCTTGTTGCCCCTAGGGAATCCCAACTGGGCTTTCTGCTGGTGGAGGAATGTCTTTATATGGAGAGCTTTCTTTTCTTCTTTGGGGCTCAGTGGGTGGAGAGCATATTTCTAAACCCATATAGACATCGAATAAATGTTTCTCTTGGGCTGTCTGACTTCCATCCTCAGGTCTACATCAAACACAGATTGAGTAAGCAGCACCAAAACCATTTCCTTTGCTTTCATGACCAAACCTCTTCCCTAAGCCTTTACTGCCCAGAGATGTCTAAGAAAGGTCATTCTTTTCTTGCCTCCTAAAAACTGACTAGCAAGTTGACTTAGTTCAGCAAGATGCATCTCCTTGCTGCCCTCAAGTCTCATGAGTCATCATTGCCTTTCTCTTATGTCCACATGAAACCAACCAATTTGGAAAGTTGCATCATAATGATAGATGATTTCCCTTTGCCTACCAAGTTTGTGGTAAAGAGCCTGAGATTTTCCCATTGGATGTATGTGAAGCACCTCCAAGAAGGTAACTTCTGAGAATAGGAAGTTGAAGTGCAGACTCCCACAAGAGTTGGGAACCTCAGTAATCATTTAGTCTAATCCACAACTGAATGAGAAAATTCTCTACAAGTCTTCCCTGGCAAAGTAGTCATCAAGCTTTGGCACAAAGCCCTCCAGAGGAGAGCTGACTGCCCTCAAGGTAGCCCATTCTGCCTTGTGTCATCTTGAATTGCTAAGAAGTTTTGTTTTGTTTTCCTGACATCAAGCCTCAATTAGTCTTTTTGAGACTTCCACCTATAATTCCTAGTTCTGTCTTCTGGGACCAAGCAGAACAAATCCTCTTCTCTTCCCTCCCCTCCCCTCCTCTCTTCTCCTCTTCTTTCCTCTGCTCTCCTCTCCTCTCTCTCTCTCTCTCTCAGAACTATCAAGACAAAGTCTTCTCTAAGCTAGGGGCTGATGTTGTAGAAGTAGAAAGGAAAAGACTCATACATTCAAATAAGATGTTATTGATCATTATAATGGTGGGATGGGGAAGTAAAGGGGCAGAAGCAGCTAAGAAGACCAATATTTATCCCAGAAGCCCTTTCCATATCATAGTCACTATACATCAAACTCAAATAGAAATGGGCTCCATATTGACTAAAAAACCACCAATTTACATTATTTTGTATTGTATTGATTTTGTTAAATATTCCCCAAAGTTTCCCAATAATGTATTTCCCAATTATATTTTAATCTGGTTCAGCAGTGCCCAGGAGTTTTGCCATGAGGCCAGTGAGACCAGTGGGCCCAAGTTTGACACCTCTGTTGTGTACCATTGGTTTTTTTTGATCAGTTTCTGTATGCAACACTCAAGAAGTGTTAGGTGATCAGTCTTGGATGAAAGACTCTGAAGTCTCCGGATGGGCCACCCCATTCCCCAACTACACACTCTGGGTCACTATTTCTGGCATGATTTGCTCCCTAGGGCTTTCTAGGTCTACCACATCATTGGAAATTGGGTTTTGGTGAGACTAGAAAAAGTTTCTTCTACCCTCTCAACTTTGGGTTGCTCAAGAAAGAGCAAATGACATTAATATGTCTTCTTTGGCTTTGCCAAAAGAAATTTCCAGGGACTCTTCAGAAGTCATGTTACTTTTGGCCACAAATGCAATGGATCTTCAGTCAAGCCTGACACTCAGTGTCGGTCTACATACTCCCAGGTCAAGAGAAACTGAGGTCACTCGCCTAATGAGAATCAGTCAGTGGGTCCAATGAAAACTAGGCAGAGGTCCTAATGAGACACTTCACATGCAATCCCTCTCCTCTTCTATAGTTTTCATGATATGCTGCAGTTGTGGGGAGGAGAATGGATGTGCTCAGAAGCAAATGGTCACCCTTCCTCTGCTGCTTAATGGGGTTATCCAAGGGAGAGTAAGGGAAGGAGGTTAGGGTGACCCAGAGCAGGGAGGTGAAGGCTGCTGGCTGTGGGCCAAACCAATGACAAAATCTTGGGCCCAGGAGAGCTTTGGATTTCTCATGAGGTTGTTAGGCTGGGGTTTTGTTGTTGTTTTGTTTTACTTTTTGATTGAATAACTCTTAAGTCTGCCATGGAAGTTTCGGAAGACACACCTACTGTTGTGAGTGTCATACATAGTATGTAACTCTATTGACTCCCACATGGACACAATGACACCTGGATGCATTATTCATGGCCAATTCCAGCCCAAACTCTGCTGCCATCTCTTTCTGCTATGTGGAAGCAGATGAGCTGCTAGGTTATTGAATTAACATGTCTTACTCACGTTGTACCTTGGCCAATGGAGAGGAGAGGAGAGGGGAGGAGAGGAGAGGAGAGGAGAGAAGAGGAGAGGAGAGGAGAGGAGAGGAGAGGAGAGGAGAGGAGAGGAGAGGAGAGGAGAGGAGAGGAGGAGAGGAGAGGAGAGGAGAGGGGAGGGGAGGGGAGGGGAGAGAAGAAGAGGGCAGGGGAGGAGAGGGGAAGGGAGGGGAGGAGAGGGGAAGGGAGGGGAGGGGAAGGGAGAGGAGGGGAGGAGAGGGGAGAGAAGAAGAGGGGAGGGGAGAGGAGAGGAGGGGAAGGGAGAAGAGAGGGGAGGGGAGAGGAGGGGAAGGGAGAAGAGAGGAGGGGAGAGGAGGGGAAGGGAGAAGAGAGGAGGGGAGGGGAGAGGAGAGGAGAGGAGAGGAGAGGAGAGGAGAGGAGAGGAGAGGAGAGGAGAGGAGAGGAGAGGAGAGGAGAGGAGAGGAGAGGAGAGGAAAGAAACAGTAGCATGCTAAACTTCTCCGGTTGCTTATAGTTGGCACCAAGCAAATGCTGATTGGCATCTTGGCATTGAGCAGAGGTGCCTAGGATACTCTCCTCATGAGGTAGTGTTGGTTTGGAACACTAGGTGTTTCTATTTGTTGACCTTGGAAGGAGC